>NW_017731445.1:235297-237360 GCF_001890085.2 Hipposideros armiger | reverse complement strand
TGTGTGTGTGTGTGTGTGTGTGTGTGTGTGTGTGTGTGTGTGTGTGTGTATAAAATGTTTAGTTATATTCAGAATCTCAGGTACAACTCTGATGATTTCTATCAGCTCCAAGACAAATAAAGATCAGGGTTCCCCTTTGTCCCACTCTCCTGCACCTTCCCTCAAAGAAAGAAAGAAAAAATCCACACAAATGACTTACTTGTGATGTGGCTGGGGCCTGGAGAAGGAGGTGCCACGGACAGAGGGGAGTCTCGCGGGGAGGCCTGCCTGTAATGTGTTACATGCCCTAGGTTCCTGCATCTTACTCCTGTTCCAGGGCTGGTTGTAGGATTAGGGGTCAGAGCCCTGTGCTCATCTGCAATTTAGACCCCATTAGGTCCACTATAGCATTTCCCAGAGCATGTGCACTAGATTCATGGGACGTTTTTGCTGGAAAGGGCTCAGCAGAGGTGATGTATATTAACAGAGTTCCGAGATGTACTGCAGTTGAAACTGTCTTTGTTTAACAGACCACTTTTCAAACTGACTTGACCGTGGAATTTTGCATATCCTGCGCACCTGCCCCCCCCTAAAAAAAACCAACAAAAAAAAACTTGTTGCTTATAGTGCTCTTATTTTGCAGATCATACTTTGGGGATTCCTGGTCTAGTAGGATTGTTTAGGGAAAAAAAAACCTCTTCCATTCTTGATTAGAGTATTTGTGAGAAGCCGAGCAGTTGTAGGGAACCGGGTGGAAAATCCAGGTTAGTGTCTAACCCTTGCCTCAGCTCTATAGATAGCATCCGCTACCCACACACATGAACTTCAGTTCAATGGCCACCAGCCCCAACCAACCCTTTACCATCTTCCCTTCTTGTCTGGACTTCCAGGAATTAGAGGGGTCAGGAATGTGGAAAGGCTGGGACTTTTTTCTTTTTTTCCTTCCCGTCATGTGATAATTATAATGTTCCCAGTTTCTTGAGAGTCACATTGACTCTTGGTTCAGAGCCTTAATGTGGCAGTAGAGCCCACCTGAGCGCTCAACAGGAAGAGGTCAGAAGATATGTATAGAAGTTCTGACTGGGGCAAGAAGGGGTCCAGGAAAAGTGCCAGAGCCTTGTGGAAGTGTAGCCCGTCTTGGTAATGTGTCAGGGGGGGCACCATGGAGAAATGGTTGGCCATACTTTTAGGCCAAGCCTGAGCCCCCCAAACACCTGGATTTTCTGGGAACTCTGACCAGGGCACCACCAGCCAGCAGCTATCACTGAGATGCAAAGACAGGGTCCTTGACGCCGTGGACCTGGAAATGGGAGAGAGCTTGGGCTTTTTAAATGGGCTTTTAAAGAGAGACTTTTGCACTTAAACCCTTGCCACCCCATCTCCTCCGCTGGTGGGCTTTCCAGAAAAGAGCCTGCGTGGATACTCTCTGTCATCTTTAAAATGTAGAACTTAATGTGGGTGCTTTTTAAAGCTGTTGATCCTGTACATCAAGGATAAACTTTTGCAGCTCCTGGCAATCTAAGTAGGTGCTATTTGCGGTCCTGAGTTTTTGTCTTTTGGGAGCTCAGAAGGTGAACTAGCAGCAAAGGCTCTATCAGAGAGCCCTGAATGTGACCCAGGTTAGGAAATAATGAAGAGAACTTGAATTTTCTCACCACCTACCTGAGAGGAAGAAGAGTGCAAAAGGTAGTGGAAAACAACCCCATATCAAAGGGGCATGTGGCAAGTGCCTTTGTTGACAATACCAAGAAAACAGCTTTGGCAAACTAGGGGATCTGCTGGGAGAGCAGCAGTGGGTCAGCTGCTCCAGTCCCCCAGGGGCTGTCCTTGTCTTATCTGTTTGCCAGGGAAATCGCCTGCCCTGAGGGGACTGTGAAAACATTGAACACATAATATGACTTTTACATTCTTTTGTGACTCTTTCCAAATGTTAAGAACTCCTGTTATGAATAATACAAGAATTCATTTTATTACTGAATTCATATCTGTTCCATTAAGTACTTTCTTAACCCTACCAGACCTGAGGCCCTGAACCTAACTGTCCCCTATACCTGGGCTCCTGAGCATTAAAGAGAAAAAACCAA
>NW_017731445.1:231143-234537 GCF_001890085.2 Hipposideros armiger | reverse complement strand
GGAAGGGGAACAGACAAGTTGCTGTCATTTTGTTCCTTAGCTGTGGAGGACAGTGTCACTGGCCCTCATATGTGGGATCCGAACCGGGGCCCTCTGGTGTCCCAAGCCAGCTCTTAACCAACACGCCACTCGGCTGGCCCGTGAGCATTTTTTTTTAAACATTGAGATGTTTTCTCTGAGGTCTCAGGACACTATTCCTGTGTTTCCTCCCTATTCTTAACCCTCTAAAGAGCTTTACATCCAAAAATATTCAGATCAATTAATTTAATACTTCCTGCTACGATTCGGGAAATGATATGTTTAAACTGATAAAAGTAGGTGGATTTCTAGAAATCAGAGGCCAACTTAAAGACAAAGGAAAATGAACCAGCCCAGCAATAACACATGTGACAACTTCATGTGCCTGCTCTGTCACCATGGTTATGAGAGTGGTAGGACTGCTGCTGCTGGACCCACTGGTGGCCATTTGGGCAACTCATCTCTGCCTTGAGAGTAGAGGGTGTCTAAAAGGAAGGGGGATGGGAGGAGCAGCTGCCTCTTCCTGCTGTATCTGGCAATGGTAGGACATCCTGAAGCTCTTTATAGTCTTTAAGGAAAGATATTGGTGGGACCGTATATTTTGAAATGGTGCCGATCTTGTTATGCATAGGGACCCAACATGAGGTTGTGACAGCCAACCTCAGGTTATGTTAAGCGTTGATGCGTTTGGTTCCTGGACCTTCCCGCATACTCCTCTGTCGGTCCCATGCTGTTTCGACCTCTCTGCTATTTTACCTGTGAGGCAAATAAAGGCAGCATGCCTAAGATCTGTAAACTTTGAAGACCAATGGAAACGCTCGCACAAAAACAGGAAAAACAGCACTGGCTCCAAATTATGCACAGAAAAGAGCAAAAGTAATGAACTATTCACAAAATAAAACATTTCCCATCTTGTTATAATATTAAAGACGATATAGGTGAGAATTGTTTTCTTCATAAGCATTTCCAAGCATACAGTGGTTGCCAACAAATCATAGTTAGTCATCTGTTAAGTGAGTTGCTGGTCACCAATCAATTTAAAAGGCAAAATTATGAAAAACATTTTTTCATAATTTAAATAAATATGTGTGGTTTGATAATGCTGTCGTAAGAGGCCTAAAGAGTGAAAACGTAAGCCGCCCCCTCTCACTGAGCCGCCTTTTCAATCTTAAAGCCTCAGCAGTTCCTGAAATGGGCCCCACCCTTATGATGCACCCCTGCCCCATGTTCTCCGTGACCCCTGGGGGGCGTCAATCTTAGCTCTCACCACACTCAGTTGTTGCTTAATTTTTCTCCCTGTTGACCTATGATGATATGGACTGGGTTCGTCTTTAAAGGTTTGGTGTGGCTATGATTTTAAAGTTGTTTTTGGAAGCCTTTATTTAAAAAAAGATTAACTCAATCATTTATGAGGAAAGCTTTTGGTTTCTTGAGTTTCAGTAGAGCATGGTGGAAGTGACACAGGGTTAGGAACGAGACCTGTGTTTGAATCGTAGCTGTGTCGGTAGACACGTGGCATTGGGCAGGTCCTTTACCTGAGATGAGTTTCCTCATCTGCAAGATGGGAACTATTTACCATCCACCCTGGTATTGAGAGGGTTTATTAGACATAATGGTTATGTATTAAATGCTTAGGATTCTTCTTAACTCTTCAATCCCTGGTGAGGATTCAAAGCAGTCTTTTATCTGACAGGTCAATGTCAGCATGAGTTAGAGGGTTTATCTTTACACCTGGTACTTGTATATACTCAGATATGGCACCTGCATGCATGTTGGGGTCAGTTGCCCCATGGCAAATGTCACAGAGTTAAAAAGAGGGCGTAGAGACATCTCTGTGAAGTTCATCATGTTCCAACAGGATCCATCCAGTCGGGGTGAAGTGAAAAGGCAGGGCTACTCAGGGCTGTCAGATCCCAGAGCCACTGTGCACCAAACCAACCCAAGGGACTATCATGTCATCAGACTACAATGTGTAACTACAATGTAAAGCACTCCAGTGTCATCAAACTCTTCCATCCCTCAGCTCTGCCTTCTTCAGTGTTCTCTCCCTTCTTTAGCAGGCATTCTCTTTATTTTTATTTTGCTTGTTTGTTTATTTTGTTCTTTAGATTCCACATATAAGTGAAATCATACGGTATTTATATTTCTCAGTCTGACTTATTTCACTAAGCATAATACCCCCTCGGTCCATCCATGTTGTCACAAATGGTAATGTTTCATTCTTTTTTATGGTAGCGTAATATTCCATTGCATAAATGTACAATTTCTTAATCCAATCGTTTATTGATGGGCACTTAGATTATTTCCATATTTTGGCTATTGTAAATAGCACTGCAGGGAACATAAGAGTGTGTGTATCTTTTTAAATGAGTGTTTTGGATTTCTTCGGATAAATACCAAGGGAAGTCTCTTTAATATTCTGTTCTCTCAGTGACCATAGTGGACAAATTCTCTCTACCCAATACTTAAAAAAAACCCAAAATTTCCAGAATTGTGTCTCCCTCTGCTAACTCCAGTATGCTTTGATTGACCAGACCCTGGGTCCTAGTCTCATCCCTGGAGTGGTAGTGATGTCAGCCTCACCCAAAGTGTGTGGATTAAGAGGTGATTCCCAAAGGAAAATCTGAATGCTTTTGCAAAGAAGAGAACAGACACTGGGAAGGCAGAAACAGTAGTTGTCTACTGTATGTTGCATTACCTAATTCCCTGAATATTCTCAAAAGGATGTCCCACAATACAGCCTGTCCGCCACCATCTTTCACCATCCCAAATCTTTCAGCGTTATGGTATAGAATTGGGCGGACAAGGATGAATTCAGTTCAACAAATGATATCTGACAAAGGCAGGATCTTTGTATTCAGAGGCCAAAGTTAATATGGTCACTGGGCAAAGGTTCATCATTTTAGTCAGTGGTATTCTTGAGCTAGAAGTGGGAGCAAACCCAGGATGATAACACAGGGGCAGGAGAAGTAGCAGTGAGCAGTTCTGGGTGTGGGAGCAGCATTGGGTTGTGGGCCAGGAGGAAGAGTGGGGGGCTGGCTAATGGAAAAGGGGAGTCTCCACGCGCAATCAGTTGGTGCTCTTCATTGTTCTGCCTTTCCCAACCTCTGCAAAGCCAGATTCAGGAATGGGGGATGAAGATTGGGACTTCTTTTCTATTTCTAGGAATACAAGAATTAAAGTGATGACACTAACATAAAAAAGTACCTATAAAAGAGCAGTGAAGACACATAGAAGTGATGACAGGATGTTAGGATGGGAGTGTGATAGATGTTTCTCTTATTTTCAAATAATTTGTACTATTTTGTTTTATACATACCTGTGTGGTGTGTGTGTGTGTGTGTGTGTGTGTGTGTGTGTGTGTGTGTGTGTGTGT
>NW_017731445.1:182034-228933 GCF_001890085.2 Hipposideros armiger | reverse complement strand
GCACCAGATGTTGCTCTTCACCTTCTTGCATGGATTGTCTTTGTAACACACTCCAGGATTTTGCTTGTTGTAGCTGGAGTGCTTTTCCATGCACACAACACAGATATGATTAGATAAGATATGATTAGAAAGTACCGAAAAATCGGTACAGCGGTATGGTAGGGTTAATCAACTGATTCTATCATGTAAAGACAGGTCTGAAAATTTTAGACATTTAAGAGGTTCCCATGCTTTCCTGGAAAGGTTGGAAAGAAAGTTACACTGTATAATTATTTTCTCCCCAGGAGTTGTCTCCTGTTGGTTACCTATTTTGGTCATGTGATTATTCTGGAATGTTCTGGAAGGATTGACCTTCTTGGCACAAACCTTGACTGTCTGCTTGTGTGTAGGGGAAAGGTTAGGAGAAGGAAGAAGCCTGGAGGCCGGAGGTCAATTCAGTTATTGAGTCAATCATTATTCAAAGAGATGAAATTCCACTTGACATTACTCATCTGTTGTTATTAAAATGTTGTTTAAGCCTCCTCCCTTTGAGATAAAGCTCCGCTTTCTTACCTCAGGATGTTTTCCTCTACAAAGCAACGTTCTCCCAAGGTGGCAAGTGTTCACATTTGCCTTCACAGTTGTCACTGCTTTATGGATTTTAAAACACTTCCATGAATATCATCTCATTTTGCCCTCACAGGCATGCATATATATTCAGGCTTACAGAAGTTATGAAAATTACTCAGAGTCACATGATTAGTGAAGAAACTGGAACATGAACTCAAAACTTTTGGTTCCATCAGCTCTGAAACAGGTCATCTGAGTGTCTCTAGCAGGTCACTTTCAAATGGTGCGCTTTCAAATGGTATTCTTTAAATATTTGTTCCGTATTGATTTAGAGTTGAGAGGATGAGCACTTTGTGAGGGAAGGGTAGATGCTAGACAAGGAGGATGCTACAGGTAGCACCCCAGTGTTTCATGTCTTCTCATGCTTTGTCATCTTTTGTTGCCCAAACATTCCCCTTGGAAGTTATATTAGTTAGGATTTATTATTTTTCTTTAATAAAAGTGACTAAAAACAAACAGATTTAAGCAAAAATGGGAATGTATTGACTCATTTAAAGGAAAAATCCAAGGATGCATCTCATTTTGGGCCTAGCTAGATCCAGGAGCCTAAATGACGTCATCAAGACTCATCACTTTTGCTTCATATCGCTGAGCTTCTTTCTCCTGCTCCACTCTAGCAGGGTCTCCTCACTGATGGTGTCAAAAGATTGTCAGAAATTCTCAGCTTATATCCCATTCCCTCAGCAGCCCCAGTAGAAAGAGTCTCTGTCTAACAGTTCCCAATAATATCCCCAAAGAGTTGAAAGGCATGGAATTGACTTAGGTCTTTTGCCCAACTGGGAATCAGTTATTGTAATCACAGGGATTGGCTGCTCTCATTGGCCATGCCTGGGTCACATGCCAACTCCTAGAACCTGATGGAGACAGTCCACATGGGAGTCAAAGTCCCCAATCACATGCACTGAAAATGGGGGAGGTGGTCTCCCAAGGAAAATAATGGCTTGTATCAGAAAACAAGAAAATGGATGCTGGGCAGGCCAAGGCAGCAAATATGTAATACAAAAATGTTCCTCTGTTCCCCTAATACCCAGCAACTTATCAAAATGTTCCCTTAAACAACATTCAGAATGCTCCCTGAGTAGAATGCTCATCAATACAATTTATTCTATTATATTACAGATTGGTTCCCTCTAATTCCAACTCTGTCTTTACCAGGTAAGGAAGTTGGAGAACAGAGGGAGTTGGCCCAGGATAGGGCAGAGTTCAGACCAGATCCTGGCCCTAAACCGTTGACTATTAGAACCGATAAGCACTGCTGACCCTGCCACTTGGACAAGCCCAGTAGCACAGTCTTGCTTGTCCCACAACCCTGGTTCTGCTAGGACTTGAGGTTGGTGTACCGAGAGTTCTCTAGACTTAGAAATTAAGCCAGGCTGGTCCAACTTTAGGTTTTGCAGAGGGTGTGTCAGTGTGGCTACTGCCGTGAACCCTGTCTACCATTCAAAATATGTGCATTGATTTAGGTAAAAGAGTACACTTGAGAGTCACCAGAGAGAAGCCATCTGGAAGAATACACTCTAGGTTGTGAGTAGGAGCTGTCTAGGCTTGTGAGGGTGGGGAGGGGACATTCACTTGTTGCTTCATGCAGTTCCTATTGTTGGAGTGATTTAGGAGGCACTGAGCTGCCCTGAGGTATCTGAGGGAATCACGCTTGGCTCTGAGTACTAGGTTTGAGGAAAACTGGTGAAGGACCGCTGATGGGGAGCTGGGGGTGAGAGAAAAGACTCGGGATCCAAACACGAGGCTGCCACAGATCCAGAAAAGTTGTCTTCAAGGGATAAGGATTTTTTCTCCCAGTGGGACTGACCCTACTAGGCAATGCATTACACTGGACTCCTAACACTGGACTCCTAACACTGTCAAGACCATGTTGACCGGTGGGCATGATGAAACTGTCCCCATAAACCTGGCCGCCTTCCTTCTGGGCAGTTTTACAAAGAATAAGAGAAGAATCACTAAGCCAGCCACACCTAGAGTTTGACCTAAAAGGGAATTGCTCAGCTTATTGTCTGGGCTTCACTCAGAATGACTTTAGGCTTATTTGTCATCAAATGTGTCCTAAAAAGATTTACCATTGCCGAGGACATCTAGAGTAATAAAGTGTAAAATCTAAAGGCTACAGAGGATTTCCTAGGTATAAGGTTCCTCTTTTGAAATCAGAATCTCATCTTCCCAGGTGATTACTTTGAGAAAGATGCTATTCATTTGCGTAAGCAGGGACGCCCTTCACATCACTGACCTGAGAATGCCTGGTGGCGCCAGATATACTTGGGACTCCCCTTCTCCCTCCTCTGTCTCTCTGATGATTGCTTCCCAGAGAGGTCTGGAGCTATCCCCACCTTTACTTCATCTCTTGCACTAAGTGAAATCTACAGTGGCCAGATTGGCGGTAGCCGTGGGTATATCATTTTGAAACATTGGTACATGGACGCTATAGTTCTGGGCCACTATGGACCTGATAGCTCTGGGCCACTGAGTTCTGTTTTGTTTATATAGCGTCTAAAAGAAAGAATGAGATGGTGAAGGTGGTAAAATGGAGTCATCTTTTTCCTTTTCTGTTTCCTCTTATCAGTGTAAGCAAAACCCTTTAGGAAACTGCAAAAGTGATGTACCTGGAATAAGATGAAACTTTCAACCTTCCAGGGATGGGCACTAGAAGAAGATGCCCAGAGCGGCAGGTGTGAGGCACTGGAGCGTGGAAACACGCTGGGGACAGCGCAGCTGGCCAGGAACTCTACTCTGTGTCTCCCTGGGGTCATCTGGCTACATTTTTGCTGGGCCTACAGTAATGCTGGCACATGGTGTGGTGTGGGAGTAAGTTGTCCTTAAGGGTAATTCTACCTTTAAGATGTGACAGTTATTTTAGTGGTATATCAAAAACTGAAAGCAATGCCAAAACAAACAAGCAAAAAACCAACCCAGACCCAGGATTTATTTCTCCCCTCCATGACAATCTGCATTAAACAACCATCTTGGTGGCCTTGGAGATACCAACCTTTCTCAAGCTGGTGAAGAATTTGGTGAAGTGTGAGCCTATTCCATAGCTCTCTCATCTTCCAAAAGCTGAGGGCTCAGATTGGACTCTGAGGTGAGTCAAGAGAAGAGTGAGGGCTAGACAGGGCCCTGTGGCATGGACAGATATGGGATGGGGTGAGGGAAAGAGAGACAAGGCTACTGGCAGTGCCCCGGCGAGGCTCTCAGGGTGCACCGAAGCCTCACCTGGATTCACGTGCTGCTATGGGATCTCCATCACCAAAACCTGTCTGGAATAAAGGGTGAGAACAGTTTGATCTACTCCTTGGTGCTGACCTCACTCGCACATTTAACTAATAAATCCAACTGAATGGAGCTGGTGCTAGGAATCAAGTATCTGACATCCCCTAGGAGATTTTTCTTTCCTTGCTTTTCTTACTCTTTAAGTTATTCTTTTTTCAGTTGGAAAGTGTCTCTCCATTCTCTCCCCTCCACACCCCCACCCTCAGCAGCTGCTCTCACATTTAGCAGGAGGGTCAGGAGTGTCCAGGTTGGGAGGCCCGCCAAACAGGTAGAGTGAGGAGTTAGCTGATAAGGAAGGAGATTATGGTCTTTTCAGAAGAAAAACTCTAGAGGCAAAATGTTTGAGTAACAATTACCAGCTCATCTTCTGAATCTCTCTTGCAGCTTTTTTTTTTTTAAGATTTTTATTGGGGAATTGGGGGAGGGGAACAGTGTTGGGGAATTGGGGAAGGGGAACAGACAAGTTCTTGTTCTTCAATCTTAGTTGTGGAGGGTGCCAGTTGCCATCTGGCTGCCCGACGGCAGCTAGTGGCCTCTAGGCTCAAGGTGCTGTATTCAATCTTAGTTGCGGGTGGGCATAGCCCACCATCGAACAGGCAACCTTGTTGTTACACCAACTGAGCCATCCTGCCACCTGTTGGCAGCTCAGCGACAGCTCAGCTTGGGCGCAGCATCACTGGCCCATGTGGGAATCAAACTGGTGGCCCTGTTGCTCAGAGCTTGCACTCTTAAGCCAATTGTTAACCAGCTGAGCCACTTGGCCAGCCCCTCTCTTGCAGCTGTTTGAGACAACATTTCCAGCAGAAAGAACCACATATAGCTCTCAGCATAGGTGTCTTGATCCTACTGGTGATGTGCCAAATCATCTCCATCTTCCATTAGTTTGCAGTGAACAGGCAGCCAAGCTGGGGCCTCCTCTCCCCTGTGTCTCTCGTAGGGACAGAGATGCCAGGTTTGTGCTTGCTTCATTTCTTATCCAGTCCTTCCCTCCCCTCCCTTTCTTGTGCCCCGGATTGGCCAGCCAGTGGTATTGTTGGAGCATGGGGCTGGCTGCTGGAAAAAGAAAAGGAAATCTCCAAGGTGCCTATCACACAGTGCCCAGACACAGGTTCGGAATGGGCCCTTGGTTGCCAGCTGTTGAGCGCCTGTCTTGCCACTGGCTCTGCCACACCATGTGGTTCTCAGTCTTCATTCTCCCACCTTGCAGCCAGTCACAAATGCCATCTTCCTCAGATGTTTGAGTCCCTTGGAAACTGGGCTCTGTGTTTAATTCCACTGAGGTTGACTATGGGTCACCCTATTAGAATTTCCATCTACACCTCCAGTTCCCCTAGAGCAAAAGGAAAACAAATCGTGACATTGGAGCAGTGGAGTAGGAAAGTGATCTGACAATTGTTCTGACCTAAATAAAATCACAACCTGATGGCAGGCAGTAAGCGCAGCACCTTCTGTACCTGAAGCCGTCACCCAAATAGCACTTCATGTTTTAGGGACTGTATTAGCTTTCTAGTGCTGCTGTAACAAAGTACCACAAACTGGGTGGTTTAAAAAAATTAACAGAAGCTTAATGGCTCATAGTTCTGGAGGCTAGAATCAAGGTGTCTGCAGATTTGGTTCCTTCTGTGGGAGAATCCCTTCCATGCCTCTCTCCTAGCTCTGGCGGTCCTCAGCGTTCCTTAGCTTGTAGATGTATCACTGTAATCCTCCGTCATCACATGGTGCTCTCCCCGGGTCTCTGTCTTCACATGGCTGTCTTCTTATAAGGACACTAATAATATTGGATTAGGGGCCCATCCTACTGCAGTATGACCTCACCTTAACTAATTACATCTTCAATGACTGTATTTCCAAATAAGGTCAAATTCTGAGGTACTGGAGTAGGACTTCAACACCTTTTTTTTCTTTTTTCAGGGGTGGGGGCAGTGAGGGCACTCAATTCAACCCATAAAAGATCCCAAAGGCTGACCTGCAGCAGGTGGACCTGGAAGGCATTATGGGGGTAACTATGAAACCTCTGCCAAAATAGTGGTCTTGTTAATTTTACAGGGACCGTCTAAGTGCCAAGACTTCATAAAACTCTGTATTTGTATATATTGTTCTATTAGGATTTTGGTGGCAAGTAATAGACATGAACTAGAAAGACAAGAGGGTAAAATGGTGCTGAGTGCCCCAAACTCACTTCATCTCAGTTTAGCCACCCCAGACGAAAAGAACTTGTCTTTCCAACTCCCTGTATCATCCTAGGAAAGACATTGGCTTTATTTGGACGATGTACCTATACATAAACCAATCATTGTGGCCAGGGGATAGGGTGCCATGATTGGCCTGCCTGGATCATGTGCTTACCCTTGGTGGGGAGTGGTATCCATGATGGTTTGTTCTACTACAACCTCATGAAAATTAAGGGAAGAATTCTCCCAATTCAAAAGAAGAGGGTAGGGGAACACATTGTTAGACAAACACTATAGCTGTTATGATTCAATGTATACTTCAAGCAGACTTAAAGAAAAAAGGCATTTATTATATGGATATAGGGGTGTCATGGAATGCAAGGGTGGGCATAGAGCTGTGTCTTAGGGAAAAACTTGAAAGCTATCAGTGCCTGGACAGCTGCTTTCTGCTGATTTGCTTCATTCTTCTCTCTCTGAAATTCTTTCTTTCCTTCTTAGTCTACCTAGTGGGAAGAAAGTGGTTTCCCTACAACCTTCCAGTTTTTACCTCCTTCATTCCAGGAACTAATTTAAGATTCCCAGGGAAGAAAATCTGATTGGCCCAGCTTGTGTCAATTTTTACCTCAAACCAATCAGTTATGCTTAGGAGGGTGGGGGTGGGGGTCACACACCAGAAATATGGAATATACAGAGGAGAAGAATCTAGTAAATACCCAACATATGTCAGTTAATCTAAAAGTATGAGGTCCCCAGGATTATCCAAAATATCATTTCTTCTAAGACCTTCAATTTGCAGATGAAGAAATAGAAGCTCGAAAAGGTTAAAGACTGACTCAAGATATCATACATACACACAGAGGCCAGATAATGACTCAGCTAGAACTAGTGCCCAGGTCCCAGAATTTCCATTCCTGTTTTCTCTACAATGCCATATTTGCACTAGGCACCTAGGCTTTCATAAATTTTTACATCTTATCCAGTAATAATCTCAGTAATTTAACCCCAATAATCTAGTAGATGCTTAATTTATTGAGCATCTACTTTAATGTATACCCAAGTGCTTTTTTTTTTTAACTGTAGGAGCCTCACAATCACTCCCTGAATTAGGTACTATCATTACACCATTAAGTCTGAGATGGGGCTCTTGGTCTTGGGGTTTCGTGCAGGAAACAGATACTACTCCAGGTATTTAGTTTTTGGCAATTATAAAGCAGAAAGGAGTTTAGAGCAAGGAATGAGGTGCTTACAAAATCATTGGAAAAGCTGGAGGAGAGGAAGCTACTGGGCTTTTGGTCTCAAGGTCATTCCACTGCAGCTGAGACCTGGAGGTTTGTTTACCTGACATTTGTCACTGTTGTCTGTCAGGCTGTTGCTGTTGTCACTGCCACCCACCCACCCCACCGTGGAGTGTGGAGTCTGGCCCCTGTTAGCACTCCCATTTGCCAGAGGCTACTTACTGACCAGAAACTCCATGGAAAGATGGCAAGGTGGAATTGCCTTCTTTCTGCTTTCTGAATCTCTCATGAGCACACCTAATGGGCGGAACCAATTCACATCCAGAAGCCTAGCTGCAAGGAGCCCTCGGAAATATATTCTCAGCTTCCCACCTTCTCTACATAGGAGGTGAAATGGTTCAAGAGAGCCAATTGAAGTATCCAGCCCACCCAAATCTACATGTTTACTGCTCTCTTTTAAAATGAAGTATAATTTTCATGTCAAAATGCATAGATTTTAAGTGTACAGTTTGATGTATTGACAAATGCATGCACTCATGGAAACTGCACCCAAATCCAGAAATAGAACCTTTCCATAACACCAGCAAGTTCCCTCGAGCCTCTTTCCAGTCAATCCTCCCACCTCTCTCAGAGGTGATCAGTGCTCTGATTTCATCAGTTTCCTTTGCCTAATAAGCACAAATCAGTATTGCCTATGCTAGGATCTAAACAGAACCATACAATATGTATTCTTCTGTTTTTAGCTTCTTTTGTCAAAATAATACCTGATAGATTCAACCATGTTAAGTGTATCAATAGTTCTATCCTTTTTAGTGCTGAGAAGTATTCCACTGTAGGAATACATCCTATCCTTTTACCAGTTAATGGATGTTGACATTGTTTTCAGTTTTTGGCCATTATAAAAATAGCTGCATAAGTCTATTTTTTAACAAACGTTCCTCATAATTATGAGGCAAGTGGACCACATTTTGAGCAACACTGCTCTAAAGCAGAAAACTGAAGTTTAGAAAGGCTAAGTAAATTGTCCAAAGCCACACACCAAGAAGGCTTTGATGCTAGAAGCGGGTTCAAGAGCCCACACTCTTCCTTTTTTGCAGAGTAGACCTGAGCATAGCAGCTTGAAGAGTTGGCAGAAGACCTTAGGACTACAATGGAGCTCTTCCATGACAGAGGAGGGCCTTGAAAATAAGGCATATGTTTCAGTTACCAATTGCTTCATAGCCAAACAACCAAAACTTTGGCTCAAACAGCAATTATTTCTTATGATTCTGTGGCAGGGCTGGGTGGTTCCTGGGTTGGTCATGCCTATGCACTCTCATGTGGCTCCATTCAGCTGACAGGTCCACTGAATTCTGGACTCAGCTGGGATGGCTGAGACATCTGCGCTTCTTTCTCTGTGATCTTTTATCCTCAAGGAGCCTGGGCCAGGCTTCCCCATATGGTAGTGGCAATAGTCCAACAGAGAAAGCTGCATTGTACATAAACTTATCAAGCCCCTGCTTGCATTGTGTTTACTAATGTCCACTGGCTAAAAATAAGTCACATGGCCAACTCAGATTCAACATGAGAGGGGGCTATCCCCAGGGAATGGTGTGAATCACTGGATGTGTGATTCGCTTGAGGCCATTAATGTAACAACCTATCATAACCTGGAAGTTTATGTTTCAGAGGTAATGTGGAGCTAAAGAGAGCAAAACTAGAGAGAGCCATGGAGTTTATAACAGAGGCTTAAAGAAAGTTTCAAAGGAGCCAGGAAAGATCAAAATAAATACCCTTTGAAGGAAAGGCCCATAGGGAAGTTAAGTGAAGCATAGGGAATATAGTAAAAAATATGGCAATAACTGTGCATAGTGCCAGTGGGTACTAGACTAGTCAGGGGCATCACTTCCTAAATTATATAAATGTCTAACCATTACGCTATACACCTGAAATTAATATAAAATAATGTTGAATGTCTAAATAAATAAATAAATTGTGAAAAATGCAATCAATAACAAAAGGAATTCAACTTCATAAGAATTCAAAAAAAAAGGGAAGGGCTCATGTTCCTCCTAGTCATCATTGTGGCCCTCACAGCACTCAAGGCAGAATTTTACATACAGGAATATTTTCTAAACTGAATCCAAATGTCAATGGTAATACTGGGATGTTAGGACCTAGAGAAAGGACGGCTAAATGATAATGCACTGAAAGAAGCCAGATTTCTTAAGCATGGAAGGACAAGTACTAACAGGAGAAACAAAACTGTGAAATGAAGACAGGCATCATGGAGGACATGGACACATGCTTGTCCCGTAAACAAACTTATGTCCACTATTTCAACCTATGCTTATTATTTGCTAGATGCTATGCAAAGGACTGGAGCTGTGTTTCTCAAACTGTGGGTCACCAGAGCATGTGGCATACCCAGGTTGATGGTTTGAAATGGCTGAGAGAGGTGTCTAAGTGGATGGGCCTAAGACAATTTCCCAGGTTCCATGTTCTTCCTGTCACCTGTAGGGGGATCTAGAAGTCACTGCTTGCCCCAGGGCAGGACAGCAGATATGTGTTGGGTCTTCGAAAAAGTCATGACGTATTTTGTCTATGTTTTCCAAAGGTCACTTATTTATATAAAGAACAAAGATCAATCAATGATATATTGCCCATTTTGTTTGATAACATTTTGCCATCTTTCAGTGAGCTTCATAATTCCTCATTCATAGAAGGACCTGTCTTGATTTGCGAAAAACTGAACAAGGAATGTGCTGATTTACAGCCTCATCTGAATTTTTAAGAGAGCGAAACAAGTGGAAGTCTGACGGCGCAAGGTCAGGTGAGTATGGTAGGTGTGGCAACACATCCCATCCAAGTTCCAATAATTTTTGACGGGTGATCAAACTTGTGTGTGGTCTCGTGTTGTCGTGATGGAACACAACTCCTTTACAATTAACAAGCTCGGGATGTTTCTGGATGATGGATTCATCAAACTGTCCAATTGCCGACAGTACACATTCTAATTGATTGTTTGGTTCCTTGGTAGGAGCTTGAAAAACACGACACCTTTAAAATCCCACCACGCCGAGAGTATAACCTTCCTCTGATGAATGTCTGCTTTTGATGTTGTTTGAGGCGAATTATCACGTCGGGACCAAGACCGTTTGTGCACCACATTGTTGTAAAGAATCCACTTCTCATCACCAGTTATCAATCGCTTCAAAAAAGGATCGTTTTCCTCACGTTTAATGAGCATATTGCAGATGTTTATAATCACTGTCAAATGAACTTCTTTGAGTTTATGCGGAACCCAAATATCGAGCTTGCTTACGTGTCTCAGCTTCTTCACGTGGTCGTGAATGCTTGAATGATGGATGCAATCTCTCGTGTTGTGTAACGTGGGTTTGACTCAATCAATGCCTTTGTTTTGTCGTCATCAACCTCAGTGGGCCTCCCTGACCAAGGACCGTTGTTGAGATAAAAATCACCAGCATGGAATTTCGTGAACCGTCGTTGGTACTGATGTTCTTATAGAGCATTCTTGCCGTAAACTTTATGCAACTTTTCACAAGCTTGATGCACGTTCTTCCCTTTATGGAAGTAAAACAATAAAATATGGCAAAAATGCACAGTTTGGTCTTCTATCTTCAACTTGTTGTAAAATCTCTAAAACTCAACCAAATCGCTCAATTTTTTTTGAATGAAGCTAGAACTGTCAGCTGTCAAATGACATAGAAATAACATAGATGCAAATGACTCTAGTACTTCCAGAAATGAACTAGTGCCATCTGTTGCAAACATGTGTCATGACTTTTCAGAAGACCCAATATGTCCTAACCATACCACCTTTCCCTTATGACTTCAGTGCAAAACAGAATAGCCCTCTGCCAGCACCTTTATGTTCTGCTTGAGGACTTTCTGTGGCCACTCGCACTGTAGAGGGAGCAGTTCGCAACCTAAGACTGACACATGTTGGCGTAGAATATTAAAATCAAACCAATTATTTGTTACCAACCTACAGGCAAAGAGTGCCCATCATTCCACTAATGAAAATACAAGTGCTGACAAAAATACAAAAGGCTGCAGCCTTGTTCATCGCCCTCTGCTCAGAAATGTTCAGTGAAGATTAAGGACCAAGTCCTTCTTTGCATTTCTACAGCTGCCTTCTCCTCCTTGGTTTCCTGACTCCAATCTACTTTCCCTTCAACCCACTTTCTGCACTTCTGAGCGACCTTTGCAATCCAAGTATGTTCTTTAAGCTTTGTAAGAACAGAGATGATGTCTCTTAGTCTCCATTGTATAATATCTTCAGCACCTAGCAATGGCTACACATAGTAGACACCCAGTAAAATTACTGACTTGATATTATTGGAAAACCCCAGCTCATGAACAGGTTATGTCCCAAAAGACTTCTCTTGTAAGGAGGTCCTTTGGAATTTGGAATACGTTTGGCCATCACAATGATAGGTGGTTTTTAGCATGTCAGACTAGCTTATAAAACCAACTGCACCCATGCATGATGTAGCCTATTCCTGTAGGCCCCACTTTCCTGGCTCCCTTGAGCAGGGCAGCATAAAATGACGGGGGGAGGAGGAAGAAATGGAAAGGTAAGCCTTAGGTGCCATTTGAAATTGGATCCTTTGTCGTTAACATTTTCCTTTTTCATGCTTCCTTTTTTGTACTTCTCTTTCCCTATATGAGTGCCTTCTCTGCACCTGTTCACCACTATCTCCTCCCCCAACTAAAGCACCCCCCTTACCTTCCTCACACTGGTAATCACTATCCTCTTCCCTGAGTGCAAATAATTTCAAGTATTAAGAGGAAAGTGGCCTGATAGAGCAAATTCATACCCCAGATGGATGTTTAACAGCTCTTATAACCTTCCTAGAGATATTTCCAGTTTTCTGAAATCAGCTTACATTAAGTGAATCTTTAATTAGTGGAATTCACTGTAATAAGAAAATGAAAAACATATATGTATTGTGAAAGATATATGGGAGTAGGTACTCTCATGAATTCTTCAGCCTTGTTTTTCAGATTCTCCCCCTAGGGCTAATCATCTGTATTATTCTGGATTTTTCTAACTTTAGGTTCTTTAAAGATCCTTCCTTGCCTCTTTTTCCCCACAACTAGTCCCATCGACCTGGTTGACAAAGGGACATTTGAGTGACCACAACTATAGGAGGGAAGGCCTACAAAGTGGCCCCTTTTCCATTGCCTTTTCCGATTTGCCCATCTGTGGTGGCTTTGCCCCAGCAAAGTGCACATTTGACCTTGATCTCCCTTTGGGGACACTGGAACCAACCCCAGCATCAAACTGGTCAGTGTTCAAAGAGCAAGAACCAGGACTGTTGGAGAGACTTTCTAACTGGACAGTTTGGGGATTTCCATTCTAACATTTGTGTTCTCTTTAATTCTGTATTATTCAAATCCGTTTATATTCAGCCACCACGAAGAACTCTGTGGCCAGGGGATTTCTGCTTTTGCAGAAAAGAAAATAGGAAAGAAATAGGATTAGAAAAGATTAAGGTGATTCTTGCCCAAGGACACACAGCTATTTAGAAGAGAGCACATCTCCTGTCCCCTAATCTATTTTTTTAAATAAAAAGTAGGTGCCTCATATCACTTAAATTATAAGGTTTGCCTTTATAAGGTTGAAGATTAGCTCTTCCCTCTTGAAACAGAAAAAAAATAATAAATTTATATTTACAGCATTTCCCCATTGGCCTGAGATAGCATTTCTTAAAGTATGTTGTTCCGTTGAACACTAGTTATTTTTAGAAGGGTTTCAAACGCAAAAGTCTACTCTCTGCCATCTTGGTAACTTATGGTACACCTCAGCATATTAAAGATTCTGGGAAGTCTTGCAACAATAAAACCACAGTTTGTTGAACTCAGCAATCCCGTCTTACTTGGTTAAGAATTTCCTCCCTCTCTTTCTCTCTCTCTCCCTCCCTTCTTACTTTCCCTCCCTGCCTCCTTCCTTCCTTTCTCCTTTCCTTCCTTCCTTTTCATGAAACACCATTACCAAGTAATATACTTTGGGACATATTGAAATATTGGCTTAAGGTAAATGGAAATGAAAACAGTTCATAGTAGGCCAATAATTTTCTTCTGAGATTGAGAACTTACTGCTTTGGTCGTGTTCTATACTGTGCCCAGCATTACCAAGTGACATGAAAGTGCATATAGTCAGTTTGGGTCTTTGGGAAGGCTTTAACTTAGGTCATCAATATGATGCCCTCTCACTGCACAAAAGTGCTTTGGTGTGTGGGGAACAGGTGTACAGGTCTCAGCTGCACATAAGGGAGACCAGCTGGTGGGAACAGATATGTTTCTGTTGCTTGATAGTAAGTTTTGAAATTCAGTAGTTGATGTCTTCCAACTTTGTTTTGCTCTTTTTTTTCTTCAAGATCATCTTGGTTATTCTAGAAATTTCCTTTGCATACAGTTTAGAATTAGATTGTCAGTTTCTACAAAAACATGCCAGTTAGGATTTTGACTGTGATTGACCAGTTTGGGGAGACTAATGCCTTAACAATATTGAGTTTTCCAATCCATGAACATGGTTGTGTGTCTTCATTCCTGGTTCCTGGCACAAGAACTCCAGAGTGGTGAGTGCCTTTTTGTATGCTGATGAGATGACTGATGGCTGGTACCCCCTAGATAGCTTCAGAGGGACTGGTTGCCTGAAAGACCAAGGGATGATTAGAAGATTGGAACTTTCAGCCTCCCCCCACCCCAAACTCCTGGGAGCGGGGAGGGGCTGGAGATCACTGGTGGCCAATGGTTTAATCAATCATACCTACATAATGAAACCTCCATTAAAACCCCTAAACTATGGGGTTCAGAGAGCTTCCATGTTGGTGAACACATCGGTATTCTGGGAGGGTGGTGCACGCCAACTCCCTGGGGACAGAAGCTCCTGTACTTGGGACCTTTCTGGACCTCGACCTATATACCTCTTCATCTGGCTGTCCATTTGTATCCTTTGTAATATCCTATATGATAAACCAGTAATAGTAAGTAAAGTGCTTTCCTGAGTCCTGTGAGCTGTTGTAGCAAATTATTAAACCTGAGGTGGGGTTCTTGGGAATCACCCACTTATAGCAGTTCAGTCAGAAGTATGGGAGGCCTGGGACTTTCATTTGGTGTCTGAAATGGGGGCAGACTGAGCCGTCAAGCTGTGAGGTCTGATGCTAACTCTGGGTATTTAGTGTCGGAATTGAATTGAATCATTGGACACCCAGTTGGTATCCATAGAGTTGGAGAATTTGTTGTTGGTGTGGAAAAAACCCACACAATGATACATCTCTCTATGTATTTGCTCTTCTAATATTTCTCAGATTGTTTGCTGGTTCTAAGTCTAGAAATCTTGCACATTTTTCATTAATTGTTTCCCCCATTATTTGATATTTAATAGTGAAGCTTTGCTCCCCTCTCCATTTTCTGGAATTCCCATTCTCCTTACTCTGTTCACTTTTTCTTTTTTTACAGTTCTTATACCCCCTAATATACTGTGTAATTTTATAGCTTATTGTTTATGTTTAAGTACAATATATTATTATGTTTAATGCTTATAGCCTATCTTTCTTCACAAGACTTTAAGCTCCATGAGAGCAGGGATATTTGTTTTGTTCTTAGATGTACCCCCAAGCTTTTAAAACAATGTCTGGCACATACTAGGCACTTAATAAATATTAATTTAATGAATATGATACAGTAAGGGAAGTTGAAAGGGGGTCGAAGTGGGAGCTTAATGAGCCAATCCACAGTAAGTGCCACAATGAAACCCGGCATCTGTCCTAGTCTCACCTCCCAGTTTCCAACCCCAGAGAAGTCAGATGCCTCTATTTTTCATTTCTCTATTCACTACTCACTTTGTTTCAGACTTTCACTCTGCCATGCCAATGCAGGGTCCTCTCACCAAAGTCACCAGAGATTTACCTTTCACCAAACCCATTGGATATCAAGTTTAACCTCACAGCAGCATTTGACACTATTGACCATGCCCCCCTGGAAACTTCTTCCTTTGGCATTTGGAATACTCTCTTGATTACCTTCTTACCTTTCTGGCAGATTTTTTCAAGTCTCTTTTACTGGCTTCTTCTCTACTTCCTGATCTTTAAATGTTGGAGTTCTTTGGCCTTCGTTAATGCCCTCTGTTACGGGCTGAATTATGTCCCCTATCAAATTCATGTGTGAAGTCCTAACCCCCAATACATTAGCACTTGCTGTATTTGGAGATAGGGCCTTTAAAAAGGTAATTAAAGGGTTAAAATGAGGTTATTAGGGTGGGTCCTAATCTAATATGACTTCCTTACAAGAAGATGACATTTGGACACAGATGGATACAGAGGGAAGATATAGGGAGACAATGGCCATCTACAAGCTAAGGAGAGAGGCCTCAGAAGAAACCAACCCCACCAACACCTTCATGTTGGACTTCTAGCCTCCAGAATTGTGAGAAAACAAATTTCTGTTGTTTAAGCCACACAGTCTGTGGTACTTTTTCATGGCAGTCCTAACAAACCAATATACCCTCCTTTCTTCTTCCTTTATGCTTGAGTGATTTCATTTACTGTAATAGCTTCATAATCTTTTATCTCTAGTCCAAATCTCACTCCTAAGATCCAAATCCATGCAAGATCCAAATCCATGCATCCACCTAAATCCCTATGTTGCATCTTCACTTGAGGTAGACTCCAAGCAACCCAGCTGAGGCTAGAAGTACTGAACGGAGACTTTAGCTGTTGTCCACTGCAGTCGTGGCACAGTTTAGACATTGAGTTCAGCCAAGTTAAAAAAAATCAACACTCTTCAGAGGAATAATAGAATTAAGAGCCTCTACAATGTATTATGTACAGTGTCCACATAAAGTCCAAAATTTCTAGACATAAAAAGAAATAGGATAATGTGACTTCATACTAAAAAAAAAAAAGAGAGAATGGAGACCAACCTTAAAATTACTCAGATGTTGAATTTGGCAGATAAAGATTTAAAAACAGCTATTATAACAACTCGTGGAGATAAAAGAAAATATGCTGATCATAGAAGAACAAATAGAAAGTCTCAGCAGAAAAAGATAGCATGTTTCCATACACGTGAGGGTGTGTGTGTCAGCTTATTTTAGATTGCAAGTATCAGACACCATTGCCAGATTGGTAAACAATGAGGCTCATATGGGTAGACGTCTAATAGTAGTACAGACTTCAGGGACAGTGTGTTCAGGGCTTGTAGTCCGTTTCTCTCCAACTGTCTTGGCTCTCCCATTCTCATATGTTTTGCTTGTCCTCAGGCTGGTTTCCCTTGTGGTTTCAAGATGGTGACAGCAGTAACTGCAGCTTTTTACATTCAGCAGGTAAGAGATGCTAGCTTGTCCTGGATCTCTCTTAAGGCCAAGAAAGAACTTTTCTAGAAGTCTTCAGCATCCATCTCCTTGTTGTCTTATTGGCTGAAATTCAATCATATGCTCATTCTTGAATCCATCACTGGTTGGCTTATACTAACCAGTCCACCTCTGGGGTCAGATTCCTTCATTCACAAGTGCTGCGTGAGGAAGGGGTAGATACCTGAACAAAACTGAGGTTCTCTTAGGAAAGATGAAGGGAAGAATGGATCGTGGCAAGACAACCAACAGTACTCACCTTTGTTGCATATCATGCTCTGAGAAATTGCCTTGCGTTTTTTTCTGAAAGGTACTTTGCATTTTGTGACTGAGATTATATTTGATCCTACATTGATAAGCTTAAAGCTCAGAGATAAATCTGTGGTCCACTCATAGGAAATGCACAGAATATTGTGGTATTTTTAGGTTAGCTTCATTCCTGCTTTCTATTAATGCTTCTATTCTTATTTTTCGTTTGCCTCATTTTGCCTCATCTTTCTTGTCCATTTCTACTTAGTCTCTATTTTATATATCTTGTTAAACCATATTAATTAAAAAAAAGTAGTTAAAGCAAATAAAATACAAATATTTTGCTTGTGGCATGCTTTCTTCCTCCCCATTATGTTGCTTTGTCTGGAAATATCTAGAAGTATGGATTTTTTTTATAGGCCCTTCCTCCCAGCTATAGACAGGAGTGAGTTAGTGCCACCAGCATATCATTAGTTTTCTCATTTTATTTCCACTCCCTTTTATTTTATTTTTTTTTATTTATTTTTATTTTTTTAAAGATTTTTTTTTATTGGGGAATTAGGGGAATGGGAACAGCACTGGGGAATTGGGGGAAGGGGAACAGACAAGTTGCTGTCATTTTGTTCTTCAATCTAGTTGTGGAGGATGTTGCTTCACTGGCCCAAGTTGGCACCATCATTGCGCTCTTCTCTGGTGAGGCAGATCAGTCGCCGGCTTCTGGACGGCTGCTCACTGCAGCTGCTGGCCGCTCACGCTGGCTGCTGGCTACACACGGCAGCCCATGGCAACCCACTGCCACAGGGGCTGCAGCCTATGCCGTTGCTGGCGACTCATGGCAGCCCAGCTCCAGGTTGAGCTGTTGTGCAGCATCTTAGCTGCAGAGGGCAGTGTCACTGGCCCTCATATGTGGGATCCGAACCGGGGCCCTCTGGCATCCCAAGCCAGTTCTTAACCATCGCACCACTCGGCCGGCCCTCCACTCCCTTTTAGAATAGTCTTCTTTCACTAATATTTTCAGGAGATAAATAAATGTTTTGTTATCTTTGATGAGAGTAACCAGGAAGAACTAAAACAATCTAATAATTTCTAGCCTTTTAGAAAAAAAAGCACCCTATGTAGAAATTATGTTTTAAAATGATAAAATTGAACTGATTTCAGTGTGAAAGAATTGCCTGTCCTTATTCTTGCGCTGGAATTGTGTATTACATAATTTTATTGTTTAAAATAGTATGGCTTGTAACCATTTGGCAAAAAGTAAAGTTAGATTCCTTTCTTATTTCATGAATCCAAATAAATTCCAAGTAGATGAAGATTTAGATGTAAAACATAAGACCATAAAAGGAAATATGAGTGAATATATAATTTTAGGGAGGGATAGAACTTCCTAGGCATGATACCAAGCAAACACTGATTACAAATGGTAGCTAACATCTATTGTACTAAGGGCTTACTATGTGCTGGGCCATGTACTGAGGACTTGCGTTATCTCATTTAATCCTTATATCAATCCTATGAAGTAGGTATGATTGTTATCACCCTTTTTCATGAATAAGAAAAATAAGACACAGGGAAGTTAATTGCCTTACTTAAGGTCACATGGTCAGGAAGTGACTGAATTAAGATTTGAAGCCCAGTAGTCTAACTCAAAAACCTAAAAATTTAATGGGACATGATACAAAATAGTATTTACTATATATACCGGCCATTTCTTCAACATTGGGGTGTTGAGAAAGCCAGATGAGTTCTGTATGTACAAATGCTTGGTAAACTGTAAAGGACTACATAGTGATGGTGGGCAGGGGTTCACCTCACTGCTGGCCAGGGTGGAAGAAGGAAAAGCTGCCAACATCCAGTCCGTGACTGCCCAGCAGCCTCCACTCTCCTTTTTTCCTCTGTCTTCTTTCAGTTCCTTTCAAAAACTGCCACTCACTTGCCCACATGGAACCCCCTCAGCTAACCGAACAGTACAAGATGCCTCCCCAACCCTGCCAAAGAACCTTGCAAAGAGCCTGCTTCTTACATTCTGGGGACAAAATGGCATAGATTCTACACCTGAAAGATGGAAAAGAATTGACTCCAAATGCAAACAGTAGCCCTCAATCACTTGGCAACTGTCCATTTCTTCTTCCTCTCCCATTCTTTCTTCAATAGGTAGACAAAATGGTTAACCCTCACAGCTTGAATAGAGTTGAGTGTAGAGACAGATGTTTAGATAATTGCTAATGTAAGCCAGCTTTTAGTTTAAAATTTACAGGAAGGAAAATTTTGTAAATACAGCATTTCTATTGCCAAAGAATTTGTGGAACATCACATTCTGTGGTATTACACTGGAAGCCATTCACTCCTCTGTCATCTTCCATCCGTCGTCCTTCTCCAACTGTTTGCTCCTAAAAATGTGAGGGGAAAAAGAAACCCTGCCCATTTCTAAAAGCACTGGTGAATGCAAACTACTGTGGTTGACAGGACTTGGCATGGTGAAGAAATGGATCCTTGACAAGAATGGAGGTTGGGAATTTCTGAATGGGCTATATTCCATTGGATGAACGAATAGTCAGAATTTGTAAGTGGTTCCCCAATGGGAAAACTGTTGAGATTACTGACCACAAAAAGAAAATTTTCAAAATTTCCAGTTATGTTAGTTTAGATAGCTTTCTATCCTCTGGGAAATCCGTCCTTACCAGCACTAAATGCAGCTTCTAAATAATAAAGGAGAGAAAAAGAAGATGCCACTTTGGAAGATGCTGTTGCTTCATCCTTCAAATAGCCACATGGGGAATGTGTATCAATGTCCTTGTTAGGAAATTCTGTTCAAAGCATCCTGTGCTTCTGTACACACAGACTGGAACTCTCCTGAGAGCCAGACTGACAAACCCATCATCTGACAGTAAGTGGTTCGTCCACATGGGCTCTGAGAAGAAGTTGCTGAACTCAGAAGTCAGCAAATTGTGTAGGTATTTCTGACTGAGCTCCAAACCCTGAGGCAAAGCAGTTAAGTAATAGACTCACAAGCTATTTACTTTCTTATTCTTTACACACTTCTTTACATTTCATAACATGATGGGGTTTTTAGTTAAAGACTATGCTGTACATCTCTTGGAAAAAATAGTCTACTAATTAATATATAGGACATTATTATTATTGGTTGGGATTAAGACTCATTACTTAATTGAATTTAGTAAATTAAGAAAAAGTGTGCAATTCACACTGTAGGCATAATGTAGTAGTCATTTAAAAAGTCTTTAATTTGAATAATTGCTTGAAAAGACTACTAATTTAAGACTAGATTCACCTTATTACTGTAACCTGGAAAATTGAGAGAAGATATTCCAGTTTTCATAACCTAAGACTCACATACCATCTCTGAATGATAACATATTTTAAATAGCTTCTTATAAGCAAAGGGTCACTGTAAAGTATGAAAGATTACTAGCCAGTTCTAAAGGTAATGCTTTCCCTGAATAGCTCTAATTTCCCGGCTTTTGAAGAGGAAGCTGTTGGGTTTATTTATTTTATTAAAAATAATATTTATTCTGTTTTCTAACAAAAAGGAATGCATATTCATTAATGATCATTAGAGAGTAACTGTGAAAAACATGGGAAACAAGGATCTCCTATAGTCCTTTAGAGATAATTCCTATTAATATTTTGCTGTTAACATTTGTCATTTAGTCCACTTTTCCTATTTTATTTTTTTTAATTAGAAAAGAGATATATGCTCATCATAAAAAGTTGACACAATATAGACAAAATGTGGAAGTCACTCTGTTATGGGTTGAATTGTGTACCCTCCCCCCGCTCCCCAAATTCGTATGTTGAGTCCTAACCCCCACTACCTCAGAATGTGACTCTGGAGATAGGGCCTTTAAAATGTGATTAAGTTAAAAGGAGGCTGTTAGAGTGGACTTGTAATCTAATCTTACTGGTGTCCTTATGAGAAGAGGACGATTGGACACATAGAGAGACACCAGGGAGTCATACTCAGAGGAAAAACCATATGAAGCAGGAAGGTGGCTCTATGCAGGCCAAGGAAAGAAGCCTCAGAAGAAACCTATGGACACCTTGATCTTGGACTTCTAGCCTCCAAAACTGTGAAAAAAATAAGTTTCTGTTGGTTAAACCATCCAGTCTCTGGTATTTTGTTATGGCAGCCCTAGCAAATGAATACATACCCTTTATCCATTATCCCACTGGTCTCCCCAGGGGTAACCATGACCAATACTATTCTTCCAGGTTTGTTTCCTAAGCTTTTGCACACAGAATCATATATGGGAAGTTTCTTTGTTTACACAGATGGATCATACTATAAATATTGCTCTGTGACTTGCTTTTTTCACTTAACAGTATATCATAGACCGTTTTCAATACCATTACATATAGAGAACTACCTACCACATTCTTCATGAAGACTGCACAATTTTCCATTGTATGACTGTATCGTGATTCATTTTCTCCATTCCATTACGGATGAGCATTTAGATTGTTTTCATTTTTTCTATATTACCAGCAATGTTGCAATAAACATCTTTTTACATTTGTGGTTGGGCTCATGAGTTAACACATCTGTAAGAATAATTTCAGAATTAGAATTACTGGGATAAAGAGCACATGCATTTAAAATTTGAAAGCTACATGTTAAATTGCCTTCCATAAAGTCTTCGCCAATTTCCAGTCCAATTGACATATATGAGACTCTCTGTTTTCTCATTTAGGCTTTTATTTTCTTCTCCTATTTATAGGTATGAGTATATGGATATACATAGATGGATAAATAGACTTTTAAAAAGAACATTGGGATTGTGCTACAAGTGTTGTTTTGAATTTAGTATTTTAGTCATAAGCATGTTTAGTTTTCAATTTCAGTCTTTTTGTATATAATCATTCTTGGTTGGGGGGGGGCTGGCTCTTGGATACATCACCGCCATTATTGCCAACTCTGGGTATTGGAACTTGTGGATTTGAACCAACCTAAACATACATCTGAAGAGTCTGTCTGCTGGATTGAGGCAGAAATGAGAATTCCCTTTTCCTGGAAATCAATGAACAAATGCTTTGAAATAGTTTGCTAAGGTGTACCTCTGAAAGTACACTTCCAGTTTTCTTTGGGGATCTATTTAAATTATTAAAATGGCATTCAAACCCAGTAGGCTCACTAAATGTGTAAGTTGCATTGGGTGTGTATTAGTCTGGTTGGTCTGCCACAGCAAAATATCACAAACTGGGTGGTTTATTTTATTTTATAAAATGTTTATTAAAGTATAGCTAACATACAATATT
Source organism: Hipposideros armiger (assembly GCF_001890085.2). NCBI lineage: Eukaryota > Metazoa > Chordata > Mammalia > Chiroptera > Hipposideridae > Hipposideros > Hipposideros armiger. Next base: position 206,758 of record NW_017731445.1, on the reverse strand, counting down.
ATATTAGTTTCAGGTGCACACCATAGTTATTCAACATTTCTATACCTAAAGAATTGATCACTGTGATAAGTCCAGCAAACATCTGACATTGTACCACACTATCATAATATTATTAACTATATTCCTTATGATATACATTATATCCCCATGACCTATTTGTTTTATACCTGGAAATTTGAACCTCTTATTCGCCTTCACCTTCCCGCCCTTTAAAAAAATGTTCAATTACAGTTGACATTCAATATTATTTTACGTTAATTTCAGGTGTACAACATAGTGGTTAGCCATTTATGTAATTTACGAAGTGATCCCCCGATTAGTCTAGTACCCACCTGGCGTTAATACATAGCTATTACAATATTATTGAACATATTCCCTATGCTGTACTTTATATCCCTGTGACTATTTTGTAACTACCAATTTGTACTTCTTAATGTCTTCACCTTTTTCACCCTGCCCTCCAACTCCCCTCCCCTCTGACAACCATTAGTTTGTTGTCTGTCTATGAGTCTATTTCTGTTTTGTTTTTTTGTTTATTTTGTTCTTAGATTCCATATACAAATGCGATCATATGGTATTTTTCTTTCTCTGTTTGAGGTTTCACTTAGCATATACCTTCCAGATCCATCCATGTTGTCACAACAAATTGGGTGATTTAGACACCAAAATTTTGTTTTCTCACAGTTCTGGAGGCTGGAAGTCCAAGATTAGGATGCCTGCGTGGTCTATGTCTGGTGAGAGCTATCCCCCAGGGTGCAGTTGGCCAACTTCTCACTTTGTCCTTACAGGACTTCTTTTTGTGCATCTGTCTGAGAGGGGGTGGGGCAGTGTACAGGGAGCTCTTGTGTCATGTCTTATAAGGACACTAATCCTATCAGATTAGGGCCCTAAACTTATGACTGCTTTTAACCTTAATTACTTTCTTAGAGGACCCTTCTCCAAATACAGCCACACTGGGGGTTAACACTTCAGCATATGAATTTTAGGGGGACACAAACATTCAGTTCATACAGAATATGTCTATAGTTAAGCCAGGATTAGTACTAATGATTTTCTTCAAGATGGATCTGAGGGAGTTTGACCCTATGGGGGCATGGGCTCTGTGAAGAGAGAACAGATGACTAATTTGGTTGAGATAATGTCTCTTTTTTACCATCTCATTTAGAATACTATCCTATAAAATTGTAAGAAAAATGATCAGACAATAAAGTGAAGTGAGAGCTTCATTGTTCCTCACTTATTAATACTTGTGGAAAATTTAATTCATTCCAACAGATATTTGTTGATCTCTTATCATGTATAAGATATTGCCTAGTACATTGGGAGCAATAGAAAGAGATCAACATAATGACTGCCTTCAAATACTAGTGCTTTTTTCATGTTCAGCAATTACCAAACCTGGCTTCAATTCAACTGGGAAATAGTTTTTAATATTTATATTTGACACAACCATATTGAAAACCTGTTTGGCAGTATCTACTAAAGCTAATGATATGACTTTTCTTTGACCCAGTAATTTCATTCCTATAGATGTTCCCAACAGAAATGCATATGTATATGTGGACCAAAAGACATGTGCAAGAATGCTCATTGCAGCACTCTTTGTAAGAACCCCTAATTGGAAAGAGCCTAAATGTCCATCAACAGAACAGCAATGACAATGAACAAATATAGTGACAACATACATTTCACAAATATGATGTTGAGCAAAGTAAAGCCAGACACAGAAAAGTATATATTGTATAGTTCCATTTATATGAAGTTTTTAAAAAGGCAAAACCAATCTATGCTATTCAAAGTCAAGATATTGGCTAACTTTGAGGGAAAGAGGCAAAGTCTGGAAAAAAAACATGAAAAGAATTCTGGTACATACATCTGGTAGTGTATTCTATTTCTTGATATGATCAGTTACCAGGGGCATAGAACATATTATAGCTGTTCACTGTGTGAAAACACTTCAAGCCATACACTTATGATTTTTACATTTTTTCTGTATTTATGCTGTCCATCATTAAAAATATACAGATTTGTAAGCCCTATCTCACACCTATGAAATTAGAATATCCACCTAATTTAACTATCTACATAAGAGACTCAGGAATCTATGTTTGAAAAGCTTCCCCAAGGATTCTGGTGCATTTGTATTTGAGTTTTTGGGAACTGCTGCTTTTGTGAAGACAGCATTTTAGTTCTCCTTCCCAAGACTTTAGCTCTTCTTTGTACTGGGGAGGGATCTTTGTGGAGACCATTAATACATTAGGGGTTCATTATGGAAATGCTCAGAGAAAGCCATTGGCAGCTACCACGTTGACTGTCACTGTCAGAGGTACCTGCTCAAAAAGAAATTCACTTTTTTCTTAGAGCAATGTAAAGAGATGAATGGGTCAAGAGATGGATGTGGCAGAATTTACTTGGGAAACTAGATTGTCATGTTTTTACACTAAATGGTTATATTGAAGCAAACAAGAAAAGTGCCACTCTGAAGCAAATGGGATCAGAGGAATGTACCAAGTTTTTCATGAAGGTTTTGCCTAAATACTGGCAAATTATGACATGCAGAGCTGATATCATGGTTAATTGTGTTACTTTGATTTCTTATCATTCGTGGGACCAGGTTAAGTGAATAAAGGAATAGATGTCACTTTTGTAAATACGTTAAAGGAGAGGAAATATGATAATAGTCATGAATCAGAGGAAAAACATTATTTGATGATCATAGTATGTTTAGCTTCTTATATCAGGGAAAGAACTTCGGGTATCAAGGAGACACTGAACATTATTAGATTCTATATGACTCTCTTTTTCACTTTTTTTTTTTTGCTGGAGTTGGCCAATGAGATGATCACTAATATGTTATAGAGACTTACAGTCTGCAAATTTGAGTGTAACTAATGTATCGTAACTATTGGATAGAATCCTCCAATTTAAGGTGGAGAGAACCATAGTCAAGTGCTATTCAAACTTTTTTTACTGTGATCCTCCATAACAAATATATTTTATGTTGTGACCTAATACAAACACACCCCCTACCTGAAACAAAAGATTGATCAAAAATACTTATCTTTGGCAGCCAGTTAGCTCAGGTGGTTAGAGCACAGGCTCATAACACCAAGGATGCCGGTTCGATTCCCACATGGGCCAAGGAGCTGCAACCTCCACAACTAGATTGAAACAACTACTTGACTTGGAGCTGATGGGTCCTGGAAAAACACACTGTTCCCCAATAAAATTTCTTTAAAAAACAAAACAAAAATAAAAACTTATCTTACTACATGTAACTCTTTTTTTTTATTCTCTGCTATTCTAATTGTAAACGTAGTATAGCACTAATACTACAAATATATTTATGCTACTGTTCTATTTAATTTCTTAAAATATAATGGTTGTGGTTCACTAAATTGATTTGATAACCCACTGATGGCTTGTGAGATGCAGTTTGAAAAACACTGCCTTAAACTGTATCCAGTCCAACTCTAGGAACTGAGGCACAGGGAAGCTAAGTCACTTACCCAATGATACACATGAAAGAATAAAAAAGGAGAAACCCTTCCCGCCCACTGCTTTCCCTCATAATGCAGCTCAGTTATTTCTGAAACTGATTAATTTATACAATCGCATAGACTCACCACATTCAGGTAGCTATTATTCACTTTGGACTAAATTCCTGTTTTTATAGCTAGGTAAATAGTCTGTAACCTGCCCTCAGACAGAGCCATTCTCTGGGCCACAGTTTTAGTGAAACTGGTGGAAACAAAGTTTTTTTTCAGGTCCTGGTCAAAGAGGAGTGTATATGGTGAAGCTATTGAGGGCTCAGGATGTGGAGTGACACAGACATGGGTATAAGTCCCGCTGCAATCCTCTCTAGTTTTGTGATCTGTGGGCAAGAAGCTTCTCTGTGACTCCACTTAATGTAAAATGTAAAGTGAGGTTAATAATAATAATGAGTTGTATGGATTGGGGGAGGTAGTTCATGTGAAGTATACATGTGTTACATAATATCTCAAGCAAAGTACTCCATATTTTGACATGATGATGATGATGGCCATTAACAAAGTCTAATCCAAGGGGAAATGAGGCAATCCTATGGGCAGACCCCTGAAAATCCAGGAGAGACCAATGAAAACCACCTACAATTAAATCTGAAAAGAGGGCACTCTACTTGGTTTCCATGGATTTTAATCTTTTTGAGAAAAGAAAAGCTGCATGTGAAAAATTAATTCTTGCAGACTTAATATGAATTTATCATATCCTGGTCACTTTAATAGCCTTCTAGTCACATAAAACCACCACTGCCCCCTTGAGCTGGATAACTGATAGGTGAAAATATCAGTTTGCACCAAGGAGGCTTTTTACATATTCAGAATGCTTACCATTACTTTGGTCCATCATTTCTAATCACTCACCTGGTAATGATATTCCCAATGTTAGTGTAACAGAGCATCTTGGCTGGGCCAGAGCTGAGGCTCAGGTGATTCTCATGAGAGAGCCAGGCACTGATTTGCAAAGGGACTAAGGAGCCTCCTAGAACAGAACACTTGGGTCCTGACCACTGTTGGCTTCAGACCACATGCCTGATGGATTGGGGTAGCTCCCATAGAGGCCCCACAATAAGGAGAAACACCTGGGGTGCTTGGGCGCTAACTCACCATAAAGGTAAAAGGAAGCTGCCATAGCAAGCCAACCATAGCAATCCGACCCCAGCAGCAAAGCCATAGTGTTTTATGGAATGGTTGCTCCTGCTGCACCCTACGAACTGCTACCAAAATCCATCCTGTCCTTACCAGCCTGGTGGTGAGTAAGGGCCCCAAGACAAACGGCTGTGCCTAACTTGTGAGTGAACTGTCCAGAGTAATTTTGGGACTGAGCAACTTTACTGTGGAGCATCCCTAACTCCCTCTGAGTTTTCAAGGTCAGTTTTAGGTGACTGTATGTCCAGCATTGGCAGGATGGTGTGAGCCCTGCGTGAACTGCTAATAAGGTGGCAAATGAAAGAGTTTGCTGGACTAACCACTTAACACTTTGAGACTCAAGCAACTGCTGTGGCCTCTTTCCCCCCTGAGTTCACAGCTCAATGTTTGTGGATGTTTGTAGGCACCTTTGCAAGCTCCAGGAAATAACTTTAAAGGGGCGGGTCTAAAAGATTGGACTTCCTATGGTCAAGCAAATGAGAGGCTTGGAGCTGGTAAAATTTGGATATTAATGTTATTATTATTGTACTAAAGGTGAATGAAGGCTGGGCTCTTTGGAGTGTTTTCTTTAGGTCTTAACATCAGAGGACTCGTAAAACAAATGTTGATTTCTTATAAAGAAAATTTCAGGTTAAACACCCCTTAACGTCAGACAGTATATCCTGTTTTGTTTGTTTGTTTTTCAGTGTACTCTGAAATCCTGAACCAGTGCTAGTGCACAGTGGGTGCTCAAAGAAAAATTTAGAATAAAATTTGTTGCTGATTCCATTCTCCTGTGGCCTAAAATCTTGGAGTGCTTATTGTTAGTGGACTGTGGTTTCTTGTAAATCATCAAATTCTTCTCTGCTATGACTCATACTGACAGGAAGACTGATAAAATATCTTGTCAGTAGTAACTGAAATATGTTATTTTCTTTATTACTTAAAAATGCAGTGGATTCACTAACCCTGAAATCAGATATGGCCAAGGCTGATGGATAACAGAAGGAAGTGAAGCATTTTCTTAGAGGACTATCGTGAAACTTGCTCCTTACTTTTTTATTCACCAGAGGAATGATTATAAGTGTAGCAGTAATTATACAGTGGACTGGTGTTCTGAAAAATGTGCCTACCTGCTTAGAAGACTCTTTTCAAGTGAGTTACGATTATCTACCACTAGCAATAAATGATCTACAACATATTTTTAATTCACAACAAATATGAAATATCTCGAAAGTTCGCTAATTAGATAAAATTATCCCCTCTCTCTCAACCACAGTACCCCAATGAGGGTTGTTTTTTTTTTTGAAGGCGGGGAGGAGTTACTTTGTTTACTACTGTGTGAAAGGCAAGAATTTTTATTTCCTTCTAAGAATTTGAAACTATTGAAATTGGAGTGGGCAAGGGGAAAAAAATGACATAACCACGTTTTCATTTCTCTTAAGAAGCCAGTGAGTAATCTGGGTGTGTCAGTTTCGCTGGAGTTTTGATCTAAGAGCATTTTCCTCTGAGATTTTAACTCCAAATACAAGTTATTGCTTAGATAGTTTCTCTGGAATGAGCTATAAAATCAGAGATATAAAATAAAAATTGTTGTGTCAATGTCTTGATTTTGATGCAGCAGCTAAACTCGGAGTTAAGATATAAGATTTAGTATTGCTTTGCCCACACTTTCACCTCCCCACCTTCTTTTGTCTCCCTGTTCCTATGAGTTGAGGCTAGAGAGGAGAAAAGTGGGAGAAAAAAACTGGAGTATGGGTTTTCAACTCTACCCCTTGTTTTCCAATCATAGTTCCCTAATAGGTGTTATGTTTTTTGCTGAGTGCCTACTTGTAACTAGACATTGCACAAGCCGTATCTCATTTAATCCATACAGCTCTCCATGGTAGCTGCTATTATTGTCCTCATTTTCCTGATGTGAACACTTGAGGCACAGAGATTAGAAGTGTGGAGCCTGATTTTTACCCAATTCTATTTATTTTTATTATTTTTTTAAAGATTTTTTTTATTAAAATACAGCTAACATACAATATTATATTATATAGTTTCAGGTGTACATCATAGTTATTCAACAGTACCCATCTGGCTTTATATATACAGTGTTATTACCACAGTATTGATTATATTCCCTGTGCTAAAGAAGAAATCACCATGATAAGTCCAGCAACCATCTGACACTGTACCATGCTATCACACACAATATTATTGATCTTTTCCCTTTTAAAAATTTTCAATTAGAGTAGACTTTCAATATTATTTTATATTCATTTCAAGTGTACAACATAGTGGTTAGACATTTATATAACTTAGGAATCGATCCCTCTAACTAGTACCACCTGGCACTATGCATAGTTTTTACAATATTATTGATTATATTCCCCATATTTTACATCTCCATGACTATTTTGTAAATACCAATTTGTATTTCTTAATCCCTTTCCCTTTCACCCATCCCTAACATCCCCCACCCCCCATCTTAAAGAAGTCCCTCTAAGATTCCTTGGAATACTGTTTTGGTGATGATGAACTCCTTTAGCTTTTTCTTGTCTGGGAAATTCTTTATCTCTCCTTCAATTCTAAATGATAGCTTTGCTGGGGACAGTAATCTTGGTTGTAGGTCCTGGCCTTTCATCCCTGAATATTTCATGCCAATCCCTTCTGGCCTGCAAAGTTTCTGTTGGGAAATCAGCTGACATTCTTATGGGAGCTCCCTTGTAGGTAACTAACTGCCTTTCTCTTGCTGCTTTTAAGATTCTCTCTTTGTCTTTAACCTTTGGCATTTTAATAATGATGTGTCTTAGTATGGGCCTCTTTGGGTTCATCTTGTTTGGGACTCTGCATTTCCTGGGCTTGTATGTCTATTTCTTAGGCCAGGTTATGGAAATTTTCTGTCATTATTTCTTTAAATAGGCTTTCAATTTCTTGCGTTCTCTCTTCTCTTTCTTGTACCTCTATAATGCGAATATTGGTACACTTGATGTTGTCTGGGTTCCGTGAACCTTTGAGAGACCCTAGGAAAGTCTGCAGCTTGAGCAAGGGCAGGCGTGTGTATGGAAAAGCCACTGGAAATGGCTTCGGTGTTCCTAAAAGTTGGGTGGGGTGGGTCTTGAATCACCAGGGCAGGGCGAATGAGTGAACAGCAGAGACTCAGAAATGGCAGCCACCTTTGTTCGTGCACAGGGAAGGGGTGGGGCTCAACAAAGAAACAACAGCCCCTGCCAGCTCCTTTGACCAGGAGAACGCTGCCTCTCCAGCCCCCACCCCAAGCCAGACAACTCAGTTCCCCACCATATGTCCCTGCTGCCTTTTCAGCTGCTGCCCCAGCGCTGGAGCTCAGAGCGAGTGATTCTGTTGGTAAGTTCGCGCAGAGGCCCTTTAAGAGGAGCGTCTGGGAGTGCAGTTGTCCTCCGTCTCACTCAGTCACAATCTCCACTGGTTTTCACAACCAGAAATTATGGGGACTTCTCTCCCCAGCACTGGAACCCTGGGCTGGGGTAGGGTGGGACATCTCGCTCTGCTGGGGGTTGGGGTGAACCCCTACAGCCAAAATATCCCTCCTGATCTTTAATGGTCACACATGGGTGTGGGATCAGCCCCTTTGTGTCTCTGCCACTCTGCCAGTCTGGAGGTGGTTTCTTCTGCATGTCTGTAGTTGTAGAGCTTCAGTTTAGCAAGATTTTCAGCAATCCTCAATAATTGTTGTTTTGTAGTTTAGTTATAATTTTGATGTGGTCACGAGAGAAGGTAAGCACAGTGTTTACCTCCCGCACCATCTTGGTATCTCTCTGTACTGTGTATGTATTATTTACATTTTTAAATAGAATTTATTTTTTATAGCAGTTTTAGGTTCACAGCTAAACTGTGCGGAAGATACAGAGATCTCTCCTATGCCCCCCGACCCCACTAAATGCATAACCCACTGCATTATCAATAGCCTCCACCACAGTGGTACATTTGTTATAACTGATGAAAAAAGGGGTTCTATGGAAAGTACACTCACAGGGTGATTTGATCATAAATTCCTGACTGGGCAGGTCTTGGTGGGTAGTCATGTCCCAGGCCTAAGACTTCTTTAGCGAAAGGTTTTAAGCCAGCCCTGTCCATTTGTCTTGTGCATCTAGGTTAACACACCTTTGAAATATCAGAAGTAATACTCTCAAGAGAGCACGTAATCTTGTTAACTATAGTGTGATCCAATGCCTGCTTTCCTTTCTCCCACCTCCATGTACTTCCCTCCTTAATTTCAAATGCATTTAAACAGCTGCAAAAGTGTTATTCTCTGGAGCATTTTTTGAGATCTTACTTCCTGGCATATGTTGTCAGTATTGGGTCAAATAAACTCTTATGAAAATTCTGTACAGGTTTGGCTGTTTCTTACATCAACAATGCATTATTATCACCCAAAGTCCATAGTTTATAGTATGGTTCATTCTTGGTGTTGTACATTCTGTGGGTTTGGACCAATATATAATGACATGTATCCACCATTATAGTATCACACAAAGTAGTTTCACTGCCCTAAAAATCCTTTGTGCTCTGCCTATTCATCCTTCCTTTCCCCCTAGCCCCTGGCAACCATTGATCTTTTAACCTCTCCATAGTTTTGCCTTTCCTAGAATGTGATATTGCTGGAATCACATAATATGTAGCCTTTTCATATTGTCTTCTTTCACTTAGTAATATGCATGTAAGTTCCCTCCATATACGTATTATTTAAAATGGGAAAATATATGATCAAACATTTTTTGAGGGGAAAAAAGACACTACCTTCTCCCTGTAAGATGGGCACTGCCCTGATTTTGCCAAAAGACTAAAGAAGTGTCAAGCTCTGTTTGAACCATCAGGCCAAGGCCCCTCTGAAAGGAGTTTATAATATGTTGTTGTCAGAAAAAAAGGAAGACATAAGAAAACTCAAGCCTGCTGGTAATTGAGAAGTGGTGTGTAATCAAAACTGAATTTAGAAGACCTATTTTTAGAAGAGTTCATGGCTCTTGAGAAGACTGAGTGCAGGGTGATATTTTACTGAAAATAATAACAAAGCCAGCATGACAGGAGCATGGAGATAAGACCTATGGAACTTTTAGACCCTCCAGAAAATCAAATGGTATATATACCCTGAGAAGAATACATCATAGCAGTTTTAAATTGTGTTATACTGTGGCAGCTGCCACATGACACCTTGGGCTCCCTCAGGTCACAAGTGGGGTTCATGCCCTTGTCACTGCTCCTCTACAGGGGCAGTTGGGTTAGGCCAGGCAAAAGGTAGAAGAAGTCTAGGTATTCCTCTATACCTGCAGTCCCTTCCAGGAAACTGGAAGTGACCTCAGCTCTCCACATAGCTGGAATTCTTTTTAGTTTCTGGAACTAATTTCCAGCTCAGTGGCCCACATCTCTGACCACTTGGCCTGCCTGCCAACTCCCTGGCTCTTCTGTGTTATCTTTTCTCTCTTCTGATGCTTCTTCAGTCTTCAGTCCTGTTTTCCTCTCTACCCTTCCTCTTGTCCCACACACAGGGGTTGTGGGGCCAAGCTGCCAGTTTGTGCTTTTATCTTATCACCACCCTGCAGGAGCTCAAAAGAATTTAGGATTGGTCAATATTTTGAGGTGCCCTCTGCTGGTTGTCGGTGGCAAAGTGACATCAAAATTAAAGTCTGGAAATAGAATTTCTTAGTTGTTCAATAAAAATTTGGTATGGGGATGCTAGGAGCGAGGATAAAACACACACACACACAGAATGTTGCTATATTACTATAAAAGCTTATAAATTCCACTGAATTGTGTTTGGTTTACTATGGCTTACAGTAGATCAGGGCTTCTCAACTGGGGGTGATTTTGCTCCCAAGAGAATATTTGGCAATATCTGGAGACATTTTTGTTGCCCCAACTTGGAATGGAGGTGTGCTACTGTCATAGAGAAGGGAGAAGCAAGGGATGCTGTTCAACTTCTTACAATGCACAGAAGAGCCCTCTCCCCCATGCCCGAAAAAGAATTATCTGGCTCCCGTAGAGTGAACCTGGCAAATAGGCCAGAGAAAGCTGAAATTAGACTAATAGAATTGTGGGGTTTGGAGCAATTAAGATATTAGCTGAGAAGTTCTAAACCTTAGTTGCCCATGGAATCACCTGAGAAGATTTAAAATACGCTCTCCGTCACATCTTTGGAGATTTTGATTTAATTTAATTTCTGGTTTGGGTGTGGCTTGGGCATCAGGATTTTTAAATCTCCCCAGGTGATTTTAATATCAGCCAAAGTTGAAAACCACTGATAAAGTCAAAACCCTCATTTTTTCTGGATGAAGAAACAGGCCCCAGGGCATAAGTTCTCAATGTTACAGTGACAGAGCTAGGACTAACAATTTCTTGAGAAGAAGAAGATAATGTAGCACTACTGTGACTTCAAAAATAAAAAACTGTGAAAATATCTTATTACCTTTTAAAAAACTCAAAGTCTTTTTATGTTATTCTTTAATACTTTCAAAGATTTTTTTTTCTAAAAAATGACACTTCTTTTTTTTAACAATGCAAGTTTAGAGAAATGCAAATTAAAACCATGAGATACCACTGCACTTATTAGTATAGCTAGAACAATTTAAAATACACACACTCTAATAACTCACAACACTAAATGATGATGAGAAATCAGAGCAAGTGGAAATTTCATACATTGCTGGCGGGAATGCAAAACAGTACAGCCACTTTGGGAAAGAAACACTTTGGCAGTTTCTTATAAAATTAAATCTGTACTTATGTAAACCAGCAGTCACACTCTTAGGTATTTATTCAAGAGAAGTGAAATCAGATCTCACAAAAACCTGTACACAAATATTAACAGTGTCTCATTTCATAATCACAAAACAGGAGCAACTAAATGTCTTTGACCTTGTGAATGGATTAGCCAACTGTGGAATATCCACACAATGGAATACTACTCAGCAGTACTGAGTACTGACAACATGGATGAATCTCAAATGGGTTATGCTAAATGAAAGAAGCTAGACTCAAAAGGCTACATAATGTATTATTCCATTTATATGAAATTTTGAAAAAGGCAAAATTATAGGAAGCATAAACGGATTAGTGGTTTTGAGGGGCTGGGAGTGGGAAGAAGGGTTGAATACAAAGAAGTAACATGAGGGAAGTTTGTGGGGTGATAAAACTGTTCTGTCTTGATTTTGGTGGTAGTTACATGACTACGTATTTGTCTAAACTGAAAGAACTATACCAAAAAGAGTGTTTCGCTGTATGTAAATTTTAAAAATGACTAAAACAATGCATACAAATTAAAGAAATATAGAAAAATAAGAAGAAAAGCGCAACAAATCACCAAAAGTCCCATACCCCAAAATGAGTGTGACATTTGGTTAACGTATTTCCGAGTGTCTCTGCATACAGATGAAAAAAAAAACCCAGAAATAAATATTATATTTTAGGGTTTACATAAAGAATTATATTGTAAATAATATTATGTTTAACTTTACTTGAATTTAACAACAAAAAAAAAGAAACTGAAGTGGCTGATGAACTTCAGATTTTTTTTTTTCATCATAAGAAATATTTTCTAGAATGTCCATTTGGGTTAAGAGAATAAATGATAAATCAATAAGAGTTGGTAACTTTTAAAAGAAAATATGATTAACTTTAGACAATGCAGATTGACTCCCTAAGAAAGGAGGTAGTATGAGCCCTTTCATTTGTTCCCACCTCCATTTGTGTTTACCTTCAATTTTTGCTGATCATATCTTTTGTCAGAAATTATAACATTTGCATTCTGGATTACAATTATAATTCTCTCGGTTGTTTAGTCCTAATTTAACATTTAAAAGATGTCAGTGATCACCATGAAACCTTTTACCATGACTTTTCCATTCCTACATTTAGTTTAATTCAATTTTGGTTGATTGGATTAAAGAGTTAAGTAGTTTTTCCAAGAAGACTTTCATGAGTTCTATATGACCTCAGTTCTGTGAAATTTTGAGAAATGATATCTTATTTAAACAACAGCTTTGCAGTTTGTAATATTTCTGGGTTACCCTTTTCCTTAGAACTTTGTAAGTATAGTTCTCTTATTTTGTGGCATTAAATGTTGCTAAAGAGTTTTTGAGATCAACTTCATTATTTCCCCTTGTACGTGTCTTGCTTTTTCTGTCTATATGCCTGAAATATGCTTTATTCATACCTGAAGCTTGCTAATAACCTAATCGGAATATGGATAAAATATGATTTTTTATGTTAAATTTTCATTAAAAACACACTGCGGGTACTTTCAATCAGTTCTGCCATCATTTCAGGGAAAATCTCTTACATTGTATTTCTGAATATTTATTACTCCTTCATCACCTTTTGCTGGTGGTGCCAATTATCCTTATATAGGATTGTTTTCATTTTTCTGTTTATCATCTTTTATCTTAACATCCTTAATTTCTTTGTGTATTTTCTACTGTATTTGCTCTGACTATCTCCTATATTTCCTTCATGGCATCAATTCAAATTGTCATTGTTTCCATCTTCACTGGGAATAAATTACCTATCCCATTCTACCCCTTTTAAGAGCAATGTGCTGCTTTCTACCTACTTTTCTGCAAACCAAGAGTATGGGTGAGGGTATGAGGGAGGAAAGAGCTAGTCTGGGTTGAGTGCAGTCTTTAATTGGCTTCTTTTATGTCTCCTGAGATTTTGTGGAACCTCAAGAAGAGTGCAATCACAGAGCTACCCAATGGTATATCCCACTTCTCTTGGGTTGTCGGAAAACTCATGACGTATTCTTTCTATGTTTTTCATTGCAAAAATGTGTCATGACTTTTCCAGCAACTCAATAAGTGCTCTTATTCATTCCTCCGACTCAGCTCAAAGCCCTGGAAAAATGACAAGCTTCCGCAGCCCTTCCTGTCGCTGCAAATCCTGACTTTGACTTTTCCCAGGGTTGCTTATGCATTCTTCACTGCATTTACCATTGCGGATATTACATGAGAGTTTTTATGACATTGTTGACTTCTTTCTTCAGTGCTGTGCTTCTGGTTTTTCCTTGGTTACCAAGCAAGTTTTGAAGTCTATGGCAGATCAGTCGTCAATACAATTGAAAGTACCCACAGTGCTTTCTCATATTTGGTTACATATTAGGTAAATTTTTTATTTTCTTCTATTTATTTTGTTTTATTCAATAATTTAGTGAGTTCTTCAATTCTACAATCCTGCTTTGTTGTACCATCTTCATCTGGAAGTCTGTTTGTGCCACAACTTAATATCTTAGGTTCATTTTCTCATCTATACAAGTAGGAGGAAAGCCTGCCATTAAATGGTAAAAAATTAAATGAGACTTCTTGAAGAAAATTCTAGCTTTCTTTTTAAATTATTTTGGGTCTAGTAATTCAAGAGTGGCTCCCACTGGGGAATCTGGTAATGTACTTGTCTGATTTCAAGTGCTTAGAGATCTGTCATCAATCAGCAGTATATTCTAGATGTTGGCAGACTTTTTCTGTAAAGGGTTTGCAGGCCACACCGTCTCTGTTGCAACTATTTTGCTCTGCTGTTGTAGTCTGAAAGCATTCATAGACAAAATGTAAATGAATGAGTGTGGCTGTGTTTCAGTACAACTTTATTGATAGACACTGAAATTTGAATTTTATATTATTCTCAAAAGTCACAAAATATTGTTATTCTTTTGAGTTTTTCCAACCATTTCAAAAAATGTAAAAAACCTTTCTTCCCTCATGGTCCATATAAGAACAGGCGGTGGGCCAGGTTTGGCCAACAGGATATAGTTTGCTGGTCCTCAAATATACCGTCAGCACTCCAGGAACTTGCTAGGGGGAATAATCTGAACCTTCACAGCTCCTATTAAAATCCCCCTTGAGAGAAATGAATTTAGGAAATATAAACTGAAGGACATACTATCTATATACTCTTTTGTTAATTTTAGATTGTATCTTTGAGCTCAACTACTGGAAGACTATTGATATGGACCAACTCAGCTCCACTCTGAACTGAATCATCTCCTTCACTGAATTAAATTTGATTATTATGCTTTCTACTCATCAATAGTCACTACAAAATAACACTATTTTATTTCGGCTTTTGCACTTGCAAAACCACTGTTGTTGGATACATTTTTTGACAAATCAGCATTCCTGTATAGGGTCCCCTACAAGGACTTTCTCTCAGACTGCAGTACTAGGAAAACCTCTCTTTCCTTTCAGACATTTTCACAGTTCTCTCTCTCAGCTAAGTGCACACAATTTATACCAAACTTCCCTCTTTACACTGGCTTCTGGGAAGCTTAGAGCCTGTTTTTATTCACTCAACCGCAACCATATTCATCCAGGGCCACTGTAGAATACAATTTAAGGGGCCCCAAATTAGGAGGCTAGTGCAGACATTCAGATGAGAAAACTTAATCTCTGCAAAAATGAAGGCCTTTCTCAATCTGAACTGTACTTCAAAGGCTCTCCTCTCTCCACCCCTGATCCTGGTCGGTGTCTTGAAAAGCCACCATTCCTTGGAAGAGAGCTACCTTTTATGTTTTCTTGAAGTAGATTTTTGTATTCTCTTAGAGGAGGATGGTAACAGACACGTTCTCTGGGAAAGTGATTCCCTGAAGGATGTCTCTGGAAGCTCATCTTGAAAGGACTTTCTATTGTATATTGGGTTGACTGCACAAAGAAGTGCTAGGAAAAAGCTGGAAGAAGAAAAACTTGTCAGAACCTGGCAGGACATTACTCCACTTGCCTTATGTCAAACCTAGGACAGGGTGCACCTGCCACTTGCACTGCACTCTAAGAGTCCTTATGCACACACGTCCAACCCTCGCTATCCTGCAGGCACATGACTAAGCCTGTGTAAGATCTGATAGTTTACATGAAGGTGCTGTGTAAATTTCCTAGGAAATGGTACTCATTGACTCCTCAAAGACTGTGCAATCAGAGTCTTCCAGCACTCAAGGAATAATTTTTAACGGTATTTGCACCATTTCCATAGTTCAGAATGTGGTTGGTGGTTGTGTTTGTGTAGGTATGAAAAAACATACTTCTCTATCCTCATCTACTTTGAATTTACACTTTGTCTCCATGTGTGGGTAAAGGGCTACATCTTTGGTTTTTTTCTTCCTCTCAAAACACCCCATCATCTCTCCTTAGACCTTTCACAGTGGGACTCTGTTTCGTCTTTCTGAATTAGGTATCAGGTCTTCCATACTTCTAACTACTTATGGCAACTGTTAGTAGGTCCAAAGTAGAAATATGATTGGTCTTTCTACTTTTGGGACTTGTCAGTGCCTAAGATCTGAGCTTTTTTGCTGATACTCTAGCTAGTTTTACTCCAAAAATGAAATGTATTGGGACCAGTTTAAATCAAAGGTTATGAAGGCCTTTCCCTGTGTTTGTAGTCAGGATCACTTACTTTAAAATTGACATTATCAAATACATTAATTGAGCCCTTAAAGTGTTGTCATGAGTTTGCTTAAATTAGCCATATTTTGAGTAATGATTATCAGAAATCTTTGCTCAATTGGTTTGATTCTCTTCTCTTCCTTCTATGAATGTGTTTAGATTATATTCCATCTTTACTGGCACATTGCTATTATTCATTACTGCTGCACATTGTAGGTTTATGGACTTTTTGTGGCTCTTGAACTATGTATTTTTCGGATTGGCTGTGGCAGTTAAACTTGGCACCAGCATTGTATGTCCCAGCTTCAGGCTAAAGTTAATTTAGACTGAAGCTCTGAAATTTCTCTTCTATTCTCCTGGTTTACATATTAACTGACAAGTTGATGCTAAAAGTGAACTGTCTTTTGTGAAAACACCCACTTACCAATAAGTTATTTTACTAATATTTCAATTCCTGATCATAATCATTACTGGAGACCTTACGCATTTTCTTTAAGACACTTTGGAACCTGCAGTTTTTGCATCTTCTGCATTAATAAAATTGTGTGTTAAAATAATTTTATTTATAAATAATTGGCATCATTTTGAAATTTGTTTCCTTGGGAGTCTTAAATATACTTTTTCAACTTTATCACTGCTTGATATTGGGGAATGGGATGGTTTTGACATCAGTGGAAAAGCTGTCAGATCTTGTATGATTTATTCCTAAATTATCAGGCACAAAGTCTTACCAAAATGTTGACAGTTATATTTTTTGTACTGCAACCAAAATGTGGAAGTAGCTTTAGCTCATTAAATGGATATTTCTGGATCCATACTTGCATCTACAGGGACATGAGAAATTAGACAAAAGCAGAAGTGATGATAAGAAATATTCAATAGTTCAATGTATTGGGTTGTTGGAAAAGTCACGATGTATTTTTTCTACGTTTTTCGTTGCAAAAATACGTCATGACTTTTCCAACAACCCAATAAGTGATGATATAACAGTGGACCTTCGGGGAAAGGCCATAGAGGAATGTTTTCTTTGGCTGAAGAAGCATGGGTAATGAAAATGTGGTTGGATATGAAGACCTTACTAATAATAAAGTTTGTTAAATCTTAGAATCACTTTTTTAAGTGCTGGTGGGATTTTCTTTCTTAAGAGAATAAATTTGAAACTGGCCAGGATGAGCCTTAGGACTTTGCTACTCAAAGTGTGGTCCACAAGACCAGCAACATTAGTATCACCCAGGAGCTGGTCAGAACTGCTGACTCCACCATAGACAGACCAATCAGAAGCTGTGTTTTAACAAGATGCTCCAGGTCATTTGTATGCACATTAAAGTTTGAGAAGCAAATTGCCTTGGAGCACTGTTCTTAAACTTGGCTACAAATCAGAACAAACTGGGGAGCTTTAAAAAATACTGATGACTATCTCCAGAGATTCTAATTGAGTAGATCTGAGATGTGGTCCTGACACTGGTCATTTTAAAAGTTCCCCAGATAATTCTAATGTTCAGCAGTTTCCACTGCCTTAGAATTGGCTTAGTGGTTTACAGAAGGCCATTGGAGCCCTGGACTTACGGCTTCCTGAATTTTTTTTTAATTGTGGTAAAAAGCACATAAACTGAAGTTTACCATTTAATTATTTTAACCATTTAAATGCCAATTTAGTGGCATTGAGTACTTTCATGATGTTACATAACTATTACCACTATCTATTTCCAGAACTTTTTCATCATCCCAAACAGAAACTCCATATTCATTAAGCAGTTATATCCCATTCCCCCCTAACCCCTATTAGTCTGCTTTCTGTCTCTATGTATTTACTTATCCTAGAAAGTTTCATATAAATGGAATTACACAATATGTGGCCTTTTGTGTTTGGCTTTTTTACTTAGCATACTGTTTTCAAGGTTAATCCATATTATAGTGTATATCAGAATTTCATTCCTTTTTATGGCTGAATGATATTGCGTTGTATGGATATACCACATTTTGTTTATCCATCTGTTGATGGACTTTTGGATTTCCCCAACTTTTGGCTATTGTAAATAATGCTGCTGTAAACATTGGTGTAAAAGTATCTGTTTGACTACCTGCTTTCAGTTCTTTCGAGTATATACCCAGGAGTGGAATTGCTGAGTCATATGGTAATTCTGTGTTTAACACCATCCTGTTTTCCACAGTGGCTCCACCATTTTACATTTACACAGTCAATGCATGACGGTTCTAATTTCTCTACATTACCTCCAACACTTGATTTTTCTGCTTTTAAAAAACTAGTTACCATCCTGATTGCTTTTTATAGTTAATGTTCATTATATGGAAGTACAGTAAAACCTTGGATTGTGAGTAATGTGGTTTGCGAGTGTTCAAGACAAGCAAACATTTCTAATACATTTTAACTTGGTAAACGAGTGATGTCCTGCAATATGAGTAGTTTGTTTCTGGAACGAATTATGCTCGCAAACCAAGGTATTACTGTAGTTACCACGTGAACAAAAAATACTTACATGGGTGACACGCTGACTGTAGAGTCTCTGATGAGCTAGGTTATGTGCCTGCAGTGGTTTCTGCTTTGGGCATGGTACAACTGCAGCTGCAGAACTATTTGCCCACTTTAGCAATGGGAGAAAGGAATCGGGGGAGGCAAGACGAGCAGTGTTGCCTTACTCTTACTAAGGGTTCCAGTTAGAAACCCTTAGAAGTTAGGGTCCCGAGTGAATGGATTACTCCCTTCACCCCAGGCCACTCTCCCCCTTTCCTGCACCTCCACAGGCTGTGGTTGCATTTCCAAGGTTGGAAACTGCCCAGCAGCCAGTGCAGTTTTGTGCAAAGTGGCTGGTTGGGCTTTTGGGCTTTTATTTACAAAGAGACTCATTTGAATTATCTCAAGTAAGAAGGTTTTTTTAAGGATACAAGGGAGATTCCATCCTTCACCATGCCAGAGAGTAAAACAACTGAGCTTTGAGGAGACAGGAGCCAGAGGTTGGTTCTTCATCCCGAGATGAGGCTCTTAAGACCTCTCTCTTGAGTGAATGGAGTTTTCCTCTGGTGTTGCATCATTAATGGATCCTAGCTACTCTTTGTATGTCTACTTCTTTCTGTTATGCACTTGTATTCTTTCTTTTAATGACTATATTTTCCCTACCCCAACTTCTGCTTCTTACAAATTCAGTTTGCACAAGGCTCGTCAAGCTTCTACAAGGCTTTCAGTCCCTATGCTGCCATTGCTAACTGCCTAATTCTCTCAGTCAAAATGCTCTAGAGATACCAGGCATCTGATTGGTTGAGTTCAACTTTCTAAACCAGATAATATCACTGTCAGGCACTGTCAGGCAGTAGACCTTCTCCCTGTCTAATCAGCTGTGGTCTGCATAGTCTCCTTGGGCAGGGGCAGTGTATAGGGCAGTTGTACTTGGAAGGGCTGGAGGGAAGGCTAGACACAATTGGCGTGTCTAGAATAGAATGTGACCCAGAGTTGACCTTTCAGTACTCATCACTGTGTACGCAGGTTGATGGTGAACATATTTTTCCAAGGGAATGTACTGGGTAATCATGAAGGCTGACTTTCCCACCCAGTTGTAAATGCAAGTGTGTTCTTAAATATATATTTAAGGAACAATGAATGAAAAGGTCCAAATATCTCCAAGACAGATATGGTCAGTCACCAAATAAAACACAGGATGCCCAGTTAAATTTGAATTTCTGATAAATTGTGAATATATTTCAGATAAGCAGCATCAATATTTGTGGCATACTTACACGAAAAAATTATTCATTTTATGTTGTCGTTGTTATTGTTCTCTAAATTGGGCAACCCTAACGACAGGAGATGCTTCAAAGAGAAAGCTGTTGGGTATGTTATGAAAAGGCCTGAGAAGGAGGGAATGGTCTGTGTCTGAGTTATTCTAGCTTCCTTCTGCAGGTGGAGGGATTTATTTGCATTGCAGTATGTATTTTGCAGTGTCTGTATAATCTATATGGTGCTTAACCTTATGCTCCAAATAATCACAGTGACTATTGATGCTGTTCAGGTTGCTGCTGTGCTTCACTGGTTACTTTATCACATGATGCACTCCAGTTGGGTAATCTAAGGAGAGTTTGATAAAATTTTCATTGTTTGCATGTCTCGTGGCCAATATTGAAAACTACCCCTAGAGGTAGTTTAGCAGCTTGTATGCAAAACATGCTCACTCCATTTACAATGCTGTGGGAAATGTATAGGAAACCATAAGAGAGAGTGCAGCAACCCCAGGCAGGCACAGTTACCTCATCTAGGCCTGAAGGCTGTGTGGACAGGACTACTTCACAGGCCTTGTGGCCACCTGCAAAGGGACCTCAACAGGCCTATGGTGACCTGCCAGGCAGAGAACTGGAGCCTATATACTTTCCCTTCATTCTCCTTCCTCCGTCTGTTCTGTAGGGGCACTCAGGTGACCAAATCCAAGCAGAGGCCACATAGGCCAGTCTCCCGGTGCAGAGGGAGAGTGGAGAAAAGCCGAGAGAGAGAGAGAGAGAGAGAGAGAGAGAGAGAGAGAGAGAGAGAGAGAGAGAGAGAGAGAGAGAGAGTTAGTTTTGGGAGGTGGGTGGCAAATGGAAGACGCAAACTCAAATACTTCCTCTGTGCTTGTTAATCATTTTATGTAGTCACCTCAGTAGANAGAGAGAGAGAGAGAGAGAGAGGGAGAGAGTTAGTGAGAGAGAGTTAGTGAGAGAGAGAAAGAGTTAGTTTTGGGAGGTGGGTGGCAAATGGAAGACGCAAACTCAAATACTTCCTCTGTGCTTGTTAATCATTTTATGTAGTCACCTCAGTAGATTCTCACAACAGTTTTACATATAAGGAAAGTACTATTAATGTCCCCTTTTACCGATGGTAAAGTATTAGTGATAGTGAATCACTTGCTCAGGGTCACATAGTTAGTGAACAGTGCTAGAATCCAAAACTATTCATCTCCATTTCACAATAACAAGACTTCCTGGTGACATCTTTTCATTGTTATTTATTTTTTATTTTTTTTTACTTCCATGGTGTTTTAAAATTTTTTATTGTTTACATGTCTTGTTGTCAACTATTGAAAAATTCCCCGAGATGTAGTTTAGCAGCTTGTATACAAAACATGCTCACTCAGTGTTTTTTACTATTCTGTTTGATTTCTGATTTGGGGTGGCAGCAGTAGCAGGAAGTCCAGGTTTAGTTAGGTGAGTCAGTTGTTGCTTATAATCCAGGTGAGTCAGTTGTTCCTTACAGGAAAGTCAATAGATGAAGGCACCTGGCTCAGAATTCGTGGTTCACCGGCTCAAAGGAAGGCCCATCAAGTCGAGGCTCTCAGATATCCCAAAGAGTAATTTTACAGACACTTAGACTGGAAGGGACCTTAGAGGTCCCCTCTACCTAAAGCATGATTCCTCTTCGCGAATCAGTCCATCTCTTTGTACCTAGGGTTGCACTCTAATAAACACGCCAAGAGGGTGTCTGACCAAGATGTTTAGGGAGGGGACCACAACTTCTTTGAGTGATTCCTTTTACTGCCTAAGAATTTCATTTCACTGCTGAACTTTGACAAGCCTTAATCTGCCCACTGATAACTTGGAGGTGGGTCATGTAAGATATATTAATCTCCTTGAAAATTTGTAGTGCTTTCTGAAGAATGTGCTAAGTTGTGCTGTTGAATTAACTTGGAGAAAACTTAGACCCACTAAGTAAAATTAGTTAAATTTCTGATATATAAAAGTCAGGAGAAGGGAATATGGATTGGAAGCTTTTATTATGAAAGAAAGAAAGAAAGAGTATTCAGTTAGTGTGTCATATAATTCATGTAATTTGGAAAGTGGAAATACTAGAATGGGATGGGAATAGTTTGTATTTCTGGGAAATGAAACAGAAAGAGATACTGTATTTTGCCATGTATAATGCACACCCATGTTTTTGGCCCAAATTTTCAGGGGAAAAAAATCTTTTGTTTTAATTTTTTAATTCAAATTTTTATTTGTTTACACTTAGGAACTGTGTTTTTTGTATTATAAAGGAATTTTAGCATTTATTTTTTAACATATTATGGTACAAGAAATTTTATGAAATTTATGTAACAGATAATTACAAAACACAAGAACAGATACAAGGTACAAGAAATTTTATGTACCGGTAACAAATTTAGAATATTTATCCATCATAGAAGGCCAAGAACTTTTCATTGTTGCAAGTTCATCATAAGTTCAACAAAATCTATTATTGTATTACACGATATAATTTTGCATATGGATATCATTACTGATTTCTAGAGTTATACTTTTAACTCATAAGTATAAATGAAAGAATTAAAAACATTTATATAGATACAGAATTAGTACTACCCGTGTATAATGCACATCCTTATTTTTCCCCCTCAAAATTTGAGCAAAAAAGTGCGCATTATACATCACAAAATATGATAAAAGCCAAGTAACTTAAAAAAAAAGTCTAGGGCTGGCCAAGTGGCTCAGTTGGGTAAGAGCGCCAGCTCTGAGCAATAAGGTCACCAGTTCGATTCCCACATGAGCCAGTGAGCTGCGCCTAAGCTGAGCTGCCACTGAGCTGGTGAGAGCACGTGCTCTTAGCAGTAAGGTTGCCAGTTAGACTCCTGCATAGGATGGCGGACTATACCCCCCAGCCCCCCAACTAGATTGAAAGCGGCAACTGGACTTAGAGCTGAGCTTGCGTCCTCCACAACTAAAATTGAAGAACAACAACTTGACTGGAGCTGATGGGTCCTGGAAAAACACAATGTTCCCCTCCCCAATTCCCCAATAAAAAGCTTTAAAATAAATAAATAAATAAATAAAAGTCCATTACCCACAGAAGCTAAGGTCTTTTCATATTTTCAAAAATTTGAATTTTTAAATTATTATTTTCCCAGAAATATAGTTTTAATTGAGTTTGTAGTTCTCTTAGGATAGCATGCTTTTTACACTATTAAATTTACTTTAATTTTATATACTTTATATATTGTATACATATATTTTTTTTCTTCTAACTTTTGTGCTTAGGATTTTTAGTAGTCAAAGAAGATATTTTGAGTTCAAAACTCAGTTTCAGAGGGAAGTTAGTAAAGCAGGGAGAATTTTGCTTTCTTGGCTTTCTCTCTCAGACTATTTTAGGAGCACAGGTGTTGTGGGCCTAATTTCTGTGTTCACCATGCCTTTCCTGTAACCCCTTATTTCCCTTCGGCTACCATCACCCAGGGTTCCCTTTTCTTGTTCTCATAATAACTTAGGCATGCTTCTATACAGTACTTATCACACATGACTCTCTCCCACCTGGACCAGAGAGTCCTGTGGGTAGAAAGGATGTCTCATTTCTCTTAGTAGCCCAAATGGGCCTGGCACATAGTAAATGCTCAATAAAAGTTTGTTGAAAGAATGAATGGATTATCTCACCCCCCTGAAAAAATCTTTTTACCTGGAGGAGCTCCTCCACAGTAAAGGGTGCAGAAAAGCGGTAGCTGGAGCTACAAAGGGAAACCTCTTATTAATTTTTTGTCCCTCTCACCAGGATGGTCTCTAATACTTTCATAGGGTTGTTTGGGCTGTGAGTTGAGAAGCAAATCCTAAAAGCAGCTTCCTTTTGTAAGAAAGGGCTTCTAAGGATAATGCCTGGGTCTTTGATGTCTAATTCTAGCTGAAAAGAAAAATAGCTTAAGGAATGATTCTAAATGGTGGTAACTTAGGTCAGGAAAGAGGATAGTGCTGTTACAATCTGGGTAATTTGAGGGACAGAATGGCCTTTCTGGTAGCCCTTAAATCGTACAAAATCAGTGAGTTAGTTTAGTCTGCCTGCTTGTAAGATCAGCCCTGGATAATGCTGTGACTTACTGTTGGGAAATAAGTAAGGTGACCAACAATCTTGGTTTACCTGGGACTGTCCCATTTTAGCACTGAAAGTTCCTTATCTCAGGGGACCCCAAGCTCTGGGCAAACCAGGGCATTTGGTCACTCTATAAGACCCAAATGTAAGAGTGGATTATAGTCTCTTAACTCGAACATTAATACAACTGCTAACTTAAGTCTCTAGTGCTTGTGGGCAAAAGATAATTTTTTTAAATAAGTAAACAACTATCCCAGTTTGGGAGGATATCAGCTCTGCTACCTCATTATGATAAGGCAATATTATAATCAGCACAGAACTCCCAAATGTGGCTGTAAAAATAACAACAGTTACTTGATTAAACCTCCCTGGCTTAAACCATTAATAAGACATTGCCAAATTTTAGATTCACATGTGAAGATGCCTTACATCTGTGAAGATGTTGCATTACACACACACACACACACACACACACACACACACACACACAAAAGATGACTTTTATTTTTCTCTCTTTGTATACTTCTGTTTTAATTATAGGGTCCATCCGTTTTCACCATAATAACAGAACACAGTTTGTTTTCACAGAATATCCTTTAAATGGATACCTGTTGCTGTTGTTTACTGAAAGCACTATACTGTGTCATTTATTTATTTATTTATTTATTTTTATTTATTTATTTTAAAGATTTTTATTGGGGAATTGGGGAGATGGGAACAGTGCTGGAGAATTGGGGGAAGGGGAACAGACAAGTTGCTGTCGTTTGTTCTTCAGTCTAGTTGTGGAGGACGTTGCTTCACTGGCCCAAGTTGGCACCATCATTGCTCTCTTTCCCGGGCGAGGCAGA
>NW_017731445.1:129632-181874 GCF_001890085.2 Hipposideros armiger | reverse complement strand
AGCTGTGGAGGGCAGTGTCACTGGCCCTCATATGTGGGATCCGAACCGGGGCCCTCTGGCGTCCCAAGCCAGTTCCTAACCATCGCGCCACTCGGCTGACCTTGTGTCATTTATTTTTAAAACATATTTAATGAAGCATCCTTTCATTTATAGTTTACCTGCACTTAATATAAACTTTTGAGAGTTAGCATAATTTAAAGTGATATAAATAGAGAAGAGATATAGATAGGAGAGAAAGCCAACAAATAGCTGCTGGCCTTCTAATGCCTAAAGTGCTACATTTATTTTTTATGAGAATATAGAGTCAGCAAGACAATTCACTAATTACAAATCAATAATAATACCATCAAAGTCATACATTTAAAAAATTAAAAACACATTACTAAATAATTTAGGATAAGGAGGAAATCAAGTGGAAATTATAAAACATAAAGATGAATGGACACAAAAGGATTACTTTACAAAATCGGTGGTTTATAGTTAACATGGCTACTTAGAAGGAAACCTATAGCTTTAAATATATGTATTAGAAAATAAAAAATATCGAAAATAAATTAAGCTTTATTTTCAAAAATAACTTTCAAGTCAAAATTTAACACCTCAGTCCAACAATCAAACAAGCAAAAGAAAATGAAAAGTGTAAAAAAATGTAATGGCAGAAAATAATGTAATAGAGAAGGATAGTAGAGTCAGCTGAACTTGAGGAAGTCCTCCTTTTATGTAGAGATCTCAGCTGTCTAAACTCTCATTTAGATACTCACCTCCCAGCCCCAGGAATGTGGGTTATGGACATTGAAGTGGAGAAAGAAAGACAGCAGGAAATCCATGATGGTACCTTTGTGTGGAAGACTACAGAGGGGAGAATAACAACTAACATTTACTAAGGTCTATGTGTCAAGCGTTATGCTAGGCAGGTTATATACATTTTTTGGTTTAATAATATATCCTCCTCATTTACAGATGAGAATATTGAAGCACATGGTGGCTTAGTAATTTCCTCAGGCTCACCAGACAATGAGTAATGGAGCTTGGACTTGAACTCTAGAAGGGCTATTAACTGAAGTTTAATTTACCACATGTTGTCAGTTAAAGATGTCATTGATTTTAGAAACATTCTCTTTTGAAAGTTCATATCTGTCTGGGAATGTCATTCACATTTTAGAGTGAAGTGGTTCAAGCAGGTTGCTTTCCTCTTGACACCTAGCTGGGGTTACCTATATTAAAAGAATGGGACATTTGAAATGGTTGGGGAGGAGAAATGTAGAGGGAGTGGTCCTGTTTGGAGGCGAAGGCACCCCCATCTGGATATGGGGCTGCTGAGGCCTGGATGAGATTGAAAACAAAAGTACAGAAAGGGAAGTGGGAAGATACCAAAGATAAACTGATGATTTCAAAATTCGGCTACGGTTAGCCCCACCTTTAAGAAGAGAAAGACAGGTTCTTCCTCTTTCTCTCTCCTATACAAATCGTCCCCAAGAGGTCCAGGTCCATGTGCTGTGTTAGAGAAAACAGAGTTAAAAGGGACTTTAGAGGCCATCCATCTTACCACCAGGCCTCCCCCAAATCCATACATTCTCCCAAACTACCCCTGATCATCTTTGCTGGAGCAGATCGATAAGAAACTTGCTTCTTCACATGATCGTCCATGTCCACTTTGGGTTTGAGCTAATTGTTAGAAAGTCCGTCCTATCATTAGCAAAAATTTTGTCTTTTTTCAGCTTCCCCTCTTTGGTCCCACTTCTGCCCTCTGGAATTACCCAGTCTGTGAGGTTATTTGTTCAAATGGAATTTGATCTGTCATGTACTGTTGTTTTTGGCTGATTTGCTATGTTGATTAGATTACTTTATAAACTCAGTGCTTTCAGATCAAGGTAAATTCTGGTAAAATGTTCTAGCAATTATTTTTTAGAAAGATTTTGATATTGCTCTGTTTAAAAGAGAGAGAAAGAAATAAAGAAAGACAGAAAGAAAGAACACTACCAACTTACAGATTCATTTTGTGAGAGTAGCTTTATATACAAATCCATACAGTAATCCACATTTAAGAAAAACACAACCCAATAAGTATATTTTCTTATTGACAGGCACTGCTTGAAAGCTACTTCTGTTCTTTCATGGTATAATAAAGTACATAGATACTGAGAAAAAGAGATCATCTGGTTAACCAACTTTGAAAAATGTTCCACTCACTTTTAATTTTAAAAAGTGACAAAATGATGAGGTACTTTTTTATTTCCATTTGTTGAGTTGCAAAACAAAGCAAAACCCGTAAAAATATTTAATATTTGTTAGGAAATAAACTAGTATCCTCAGACATTACCACTGGTATTACAAAAGTCTTTTAGAAATCGATTTAGCAATATCTATCAAGAGATTTAAAAATATTTATATTCTTTGGCTCCGTCAAATATTCTGGTAATTTGTACTAAGGAAATAATCAAAAGATTAAAAAAATATATGACAAAAGTTGCAATCTATTACAGGAAAGTTATTTGTAATAGCAAAATATTGGTCACAGCCTCAAAACCCAACAATAGGAAATGGCTAATTAGATTATGGTTACAACCACACAAGATAGTAGGCTGCCATTACAAATAATGATTATGAAAAAAAAACCAACATACTTTGTGTAATCTAGATGGTCCTAGTGGAAAAATCTTAGGTGAGTCATTGTATGGAAGTAGAAAAATGTTGAGACTAACTAGTTTGTAGCCACATGAAAAATTATTATATTACAGTGTATAAAAAAATCATGTATACAAAGACATACACTGAAATTATTCTGATAATAGAAAGATGGAAGAAGAATTTTACAATTAATCAAGGTAGCTATGCAATGCCTGATTTTTTTAACCAAAAAGTGATATATAAATTAATTTTCCTCTGGACTGTAGCCAAGAACTGCATCATTAACACTGACCAGCAAAAACTATAGTAATAGAACTATCTTGTTGGGAATGTAATGAGACTGTAAATGTGAAAATCTCTTCTCTAAAAAATAAGCATCTCAGGGATATATTCAACCTCATACTCCTTCCTGTGCAACTCCTCTAAGAAAACTGGAGAGAGGCCACAGAGAAGAAAGGGACAGATTTTTGAAGTATCAACAAGATGCTGATAGATCAACCCCCTTTCCTCTTCTCTAGCTAACCCTTTTCACCATACCCTGTGCTCTGGGAGGAACACTAATCTGGCTAGTTGGAAATGAAAGAGAGGAAAAGGGAAGAGATGCTGGCAGAGTGAAACTCCAGGTCTTCTGATACCCAGAGGAGAACGCAGGGCTGGATTATATGTATAGCTGATTTTTTGGCCAGTGGAGTGGTAGGCAGATTGCTTGGTTAAATACAGATGTCTTCCCATTCCTGCTATTTCTACTGGGCTCTTACAGCAACTTTAGGATTTTTCACATGTTTTGATTCTTTTACTCTGTTTTTCTTCTCCAGTTTCATTATGGAAGATTATCTAGTGTTTCTAGTTTGCCTGGCCCCCATTGATAGTAGCAAGAAACACTGGCTATTGGGATGTGCTTGATTATTTGTATCCAAAGCTCTTAGTCTTTGCAGATTGTGAGACCAAGAGTTAATATAAGGAAACAATTCTGCCAGTCAGTTTTCACACATGTGTATGTCATTCAACATACAAAAATATGGCATATATTAGTCCGCTAATCTGACTAATTAGACACCAAATCTGAGTAACAAACAGCCCCAAAACTCAGTGGGTCATAGAAACAAGCATTTATTTTGTTGGTTTTCTTTGTTCGTGAGTCTGTAGATGAGCAGGGATTGCTGTGTTTCTGTTGCAGATCAGCTAGGCTTGTGTCAAAGCTTTAGGTTGGGATCATGTTTGCTCCATATGTCCCCATAGTCTCATTAGCTACCTGAGACATACTTTTCCCCCTGGTTTGTTTACACTGGAACAACACATTCTGGGAAAAAAGAGATGGTAGGTAGCTCAGGGACAAAAAACCAAGTAATGAATTTAAAAGAACTGGTTAGGAATTTTTTTTTTAATTTGATTTTTAAGGGGCCTTTCTCCAAAATTTTTCAGTTTTTTTAGATTCAGGTTAGAAGCTGTATAGATACAAGGCGTCTGGAATTTTAGTCAATAACAGAGAAAGATGGGATAATTTCCATTTCAGAAAATTTATCTAGCTTTGTCTAAAAGGGTAAATGGGGACATTGAAGCATAAGAGTTTGACATTTCATGTCTGAGCTTAGAGGACATCCTCCTGAAATGGAACTGTCACTTTGAAGCACAACATCTAGTTGCTTTTTTTCAAAGGAAAAGAAATTGTACATTCTGATTAACCAGCAATTATCTCTCCTTAATGGAGAAAGCACAATTTTTCAGCACTCTCACTACTTAGCACTCTGGAAGCAATCAAGTGAGGCAAGTTTCTCATAGCCAGAAGAGCTTTTCTTCCTGAACAGACAAAAGTAGGGTAATTAAGTGAGTAATAGCAATCATTTTATAATAAAAAAGACTGCAGCAGATTTAATTAGTGCTTTGACAAATGCATAAAAGTAATATTTATGCTTTTCTAAAGGCCAGGGTTCAACATGGAGTAAGTGGAAAATGTTTTAATAACATCTCAGCAGTTTGTATTATAACTTTAATTTTTCAAAGTGCCTTCATATTCATCATTTTATTGATTTCACAATAGTTTATAAAGTCAGTCAGGCATTTTAATATCCATTTTAAAGATATCTCTAACAGAGAGATTACATTTTCTAGCTAAAGTCACACGATTACTTCGTATCTATGATACAGTAAGGCTGTGAAGCTCTTCAGACCACCTAAAGTCTGACCTCTGAAGTCCATATAATGTCCTGTGAATGCTCAAAGAAAATGTGTTTCAAGTAATTTCTCCTTATTAAAATGATTTAACTGTGGGACAATAAACTTCATTTGCTCATGCCTTTAATCTGAAGTTTACATTTAAAATGGATTAATTGTTTGGCTAGAAATATATTCCACTCATTAGTATAAGATGAAAAAAACCCAAATTTATTTCTGCCTCATGGAAATGGTAGGAAGTTTTAAAACTATAAAGTGCATTTCTTTCTTTATAAAATTAATATGCACCATTATAAAAAACTTGAAAATTCTTCCAAAGTTTCTACATCTGTCATCAATTCTGTTTCCTGTCAGGCTGTTTTATGCACAATTTTCTGCAACATCTTATTATGAAAATTGTCAAATGTATCTGAAATATCTACACAATGACTTCATATATACTCAACATCTAGATTCTACAGTTAGCAATTAATTTGCTATATTACATAATTATCCAATCATCTATTGATCCCTCTATCCATTCATCAATTCATCTTATTTTTTTTATGCATTTCAAAGTAAGCTGTAGATATCAGTATACTTCACGCAATACTTTTGCATCCATATCATTAATTGGAATTCAATATTTATATATAGGGTTTTTTTGAGGTAAGATTTACTTATAATGCATGCATAATCTAAGTGTCACATTCAGTGAATTTTGACAAATGCATACACTTGGGTAACGTAAACCCCTATCAAAATAAACAGCATAAATATAAAATATAGAAAGTTTACTCATACTCCTTCCCCCAAAATCCCCACATACCCATCCCTCAAAAGGTCACCACTACTATCATGTTTTTCAACACAGCTTAGTATAGTAGCAGTGTCCAAGAGTTTCAATTGTTGCACATCCTCACTGACATTTGATATTGTCAGTCTTTTTATTATAGCCACAATGATGCATTCATAGCAGTATCTCACTGACTAATGATTTTGAGCACTAACTCATGTGTTCATGTATTTATGGCATTACTGCATTTATGGCATCACTGTATTTTTCTTTGTGAAATCTGCCTATTTTTAATTGGGTTTGCCCAATTAAAAACATTGAGTTGTAGGACTTTGTATATTTTGCATAACTATCTTTTGTTGGATATATGATATGCAAATCTTTTCTCCAGGTTTGTGTCTTGCTTATTCATTTTCTTGGCAGTGACTTTTGATTCATATTGGTTCGCTGAGTAATATAGACCTTTTAAATGTTGACACATTTCATTATATAAAATTTAAAAATGACACTTGTTAATATTACTACCAATCTTATCAGAAAAAGTTTTTAAGTATTGGAAATTTGTCAAGCTTACGCTGACAGATACAAGGATTACAAAATTCTAATTTTTGTGGAATTCTATATTTATACTGTCAGTTTTTCCTCTAGAAATGACAGGCTCATTTATTTTCTTTTCAAGATAATGTCTGCCATCACCTGATTCTGAATAACCATAGTTTATCAGTCATTCTTTCAAGTAAAAATGATGCTCTGTGAAAAAACTGATAATTCAGCTTACAACTCAAACAATAAAGTGTTTTTTCTCAAGAAAACTATCGTACTTCAGTATGCAACTTGAATAATTTCTGTTTATCTGTCTTCAAGTTCACTGACACATCTGTCATCTTCACTATGCTTTTAAGCCCACTAGGAGAAATTCTAATTTTTTTCACATATTGTATTTTTACTTCTAGAATACTTTACTCAGAAATAGTAAAGTATTCTAGTAAAGAATATTTTACTTCTAGAATAGAAAATTTGGTTCTTTTTCATAGTTTTTATTTCTTTACTGAGACATTCTGTCCATTTACTTATTATGAGCATATTTTCCTTCAAATTCTTGAGCATTATTATGATGGCTGCTTTAGATTATACCCTTTTCCTACAGCCAAGTTGTTGTTGTTTTTTCCTACAGCCAAATCATCTTGGGGTTGGTCTTTACTGATTACATTTTTTCTTAGGGATAGGTCACATTTACCTATTTCTTCATGTGTCTAAAAATTTGGAATTTACACTGGACACTGAAAATACTTAAATTCTGTTATATTCCTTTGAAGAATTCTTATTTTTCTTTTTTTACTTTTTCTGGGTGGTTAACTTGGCTGAACTCAAATGCTAAACTCTGTCTTTCCTGTAGTAGACAACAGCTTAACTCTGAATAGTTTAGCTTAATTTAGCTGGGCAGTTTAAAGTCTGTGCTATACAAGTGTGATAATTCAGAGGTCAGCCAGAGATTTGAGCAAAATTTAAATCGTCTTTACTGGAATTATCCTCTCTCTTTCCAGCTTTCATATTTGCCCTAAACCATGTCATCTAACTCTTTAAACCAGTAAGACTGCAGGTTTTATACTGGAGTGTTAGCTACGCAGTTTGGCACTGACTGATACTTGCCCTCAGGCCAAGAGTTATAAAACCAGGAAACGCTCCCAGTGATAGTACCTATTTCCACTTGCAGACTCCCCTTTATTTCCCCTTGCCTTGGCTTACTGTCTAGTGCTTTCAGACAGTTGTTGTCTTGGTCAGGCTTGCTAAATATTCATCAATTTTGTCAACGTTTTCCGAAGAACCAACTTTTGGTTTCATTGATTCTTTCTGTTGTTTTTTTCTGTTCTCTATTTCATTTATATCAATTCCAACCTGTATTATTTTCATCCTTCTGCAAGCTTTAAGTTTAGCTTGCTGTCCCTTCCCTCCCTCTGCCCCCATTTTGTTAATGCATACCAGGTCAGACAATTAAGTTTGCGAACTCATCCTAGAAAAAAGTGCTACATACCTCATTGTTGAATATCACTACGGTCACCTTTGAAGTACTCCCCTTGGGAAGCTGTGCACCGATGCCAGTGCCTAGTCCATCCTTCAAAGCAATTTTGGAACTCTTTTTCTCGAGTTGCCATCAGAGTTGTCTTCGTATTACCCTTGATGTCCTGAATGTCATCAAAATGTCTTCTTTTCAAAATTCCCTTTATCTTCAAGTAAAGAAAGAAGTCATTGGGGGCCAGATCAGGTGTTCAAATACAATTATTTGTTTACTGGCTAAAAACTCTCTCACAGACAGTGCCGTGTGAGCTGGTGCATTGTCGTGATGCAAGAGCCATGAATTGTTGGTGAAAAAGTTCAGGTCGTCTAACTTTTTCACGCAGCCTTTGCAGTACTTCCAAATAGTAAACTTGGTTAATTTTTGTCCAGTTGGTACAAATTCATAATGAATATTCCCTCTGATATCAAAAAAGGTTAGCAACATCTTTGCAACAAGTTCGCGAACTTAATTCTCAGACCTTGTAAAGTTAGGTCATTAATTTGGTCTGTTTATTTTTTATATTATACATTTATTTTTATGATGAAGTGATTTCAAAAAGGAGAGAAAAAATTATATACTGAATGGCAGTATACTCACAATCCAGCTTCAAATAGAAAATACTTCAATTAGACAGTCTTTCTCTAATCCTCCTGGATCACCAAATTCCCAACCAGAGTTAATCATCATTTTGATTTTAAAATAGTATTTACAAATTTCATTTATTTCTTTATACTTTATTCTATATGTATACAAATTAAATTAAAGCAATGTATATAGTATTATTTTCTGTTTTAATACTTAGATTATATTGTTATGATGATTCATTCAGCTCTGTGTAATTTATTTCCAGAGCTATAGAATGCCCTAGTATATGCACATACTAAAATTTATCATCTATTCTTTTGCTAATAGACATTTTAATTGTTTCTAAATTATGATTTCAAATACTGCTCCTTTGAGCATTCATGTATGTTTCTATAAGAGAAAATATTTAAGCATTTCTTTAGGGCATTAACCTAGAGTAGAATGACATGGTTGATGCATATATAGTTTTTCAGCTTTACTAGATGTTCCCCAACTTGATTTCCTTGTTTCTTTCTTTTTTTTTTTAATTCAATTTAAGTATAATTGGTATACAATATTATATTAATTTCAGGTGTATAATAGAGTGACTAAACATTTATGTACCTTACGATGTGATCACCACACACAAGTCTACTAATCATCTGTCACCATGCAAAGTTATCATAGTATTGCTGACTACATTTCCTTTCACCTTTTTCACCCATCCTTCCACCCCCCTGGTTGGTTAGGCTCTGATAAAACCCCATCATTTAGGTTCTAGTAAAACAGTTTCTCTTGAGGGCAGGCCTTGTTAAGAACAATAGAGTGCTCTGCCATATGTCAAAATTGCTCCTTCCACTGCCAGAAGCTAGAGAAAAAATTTCTCCAATATTCACTTTGAGAACCAATCAAGGTCTTAGAGGTAAAACTCACAAAAGTGTGATGGCCCCCATGACTGAGTTTGTATCTCTGAGGTTTGTCCTCACTGAACCTACAGCAATCTATCAGTTACAGTTTAGGTTTTCCTACCCTGACACTGATTGTCTTGAAGGTTTCTGCTTGAGAGTTTCTGTTCTAGTAAGTTTTGGGTTCTGTGTATCTACCTGTCTGTCTCTCCAGTTTTTTGGACTGTGGTTTGCCCTGTGACCTTACCTTTCTGATGGATCAAAGAATTGTTGATTTTTTTTGTTTATTCAGATTTTGACCTATTGCTAAGTTGGAGTGATGACTGACAAGCTCCTTAAACACTGGACTAGAAACTGGGAGTTTCTCTTTGTTTTAGAATGGTTTTGTTAGATACAGAATTCTTGGTTGACCTACCCCATCCCGCGGCACTTTGAATATGTCATTGCATTGCCTCATGGCTCCATAGTTTGAGAATGGAAATCAGATGTTAATTTTATTATGGATCCCTTGTACATGACGCATTGCTTCTCCGTTCCTTTCAAGATTCTCTTCTTGGATGTGTAGATTCATCAACTTTGGGAGGTTTTCAGCCATTACTTCATATATTGTTTTTGCCCCTTTCTCTCCTCTTACTCCAGAACTCCTATTGTATGTATGTTA
Organism: Hipposideros armiger; assembly: GCF_001890085.2. Classification (NCBI taxonomy): domain Eukaryota; kingdom Metazoa; phylum Chordata; class Mammalia; order Chiroptera; family Hipposideridae; genus Hipposideros; species Hipposideros armiger. The sequence goes on along the minus strand of NW_017731445.1, from coordinate 172,113 downwards.
GCATACTTGATGGTGTCCCACATGTCCCTTAGGCTCTGTTCAGTTTTCTTAATTTTTTTCCCTTTCTGCTTCTAAGACTGAATAATTTCAAATGACCTATTCAAATTCTCTAATTATTTCTTTTGCCAGTTCAAGTCTGTTTTTGAACCCCTCATCCCAGCTACTATACTGTTTAGCTCTAGAATGTCTATTTCTCCAGAGGGTGCTAAAAAAATGTATACACATTTAAAATTTTTTTATTAGTTTCAGGTGTACAAAGCAACATAATAGTTAGACTTTTAAACCCCTCATAAAGCAATAACCCACTCCTCAAGCTACTGCCCTTTTGAAAACTTATATAGCTGTTACAATATCATTGACTATTGACTATCTTCCCTACATTGTACTCCAAATCCTGTGATTATATATACCTATATATTTAGGTATGGTTGACATTCAATATTATTCTACTTCAGCTTCAGGTGTATAGTGCATTGGACACAGTCTATGAAGTGATCCCCCTGATAAGTCCAGTGCCCATCTGGCACCTTACATGATCTTTACAAGATTGTTGATTATATTCCCCATACTGTATTAACTACCAACTTGTATTAATACCTTCATCTTTTTTACCCTGCTCCCATCTATCACCCTGATAGATCTAGTGCCTATCTGGCACCATACCTAGTTATTACAATATTATTGACTATATTCCTTATGCTATACCCTACATCCCCGTGACTACTCATAACAACCAATTTGTACTTCTTAACCCCTTCCCCTTTCACCCATCCTTAATCCCCTCCCATCTTAAAGAAGTCCCTCTAAGATTCCTTGTAGTACTGGTTTGGTGGTGATGAACTCCTTCAGCTTTTTCTTGCTTGGGAAGCTCTTTATCTGTCCTTCAATTCTAAATGACAGCCTTGCTGGGTAGAGTAATCTTGGTTGTATGTTGTTGCTTTTCATCACTTGGAATATTTCCTGCCACTCCCTTCTTGCCTGCAAAGTTTCTATTGAGAAATCAGCTGACAGTCTAATGGGGGCTCCCTTGTAGGTAACTAACTGCTTTTCTCTTACTGCTTTTAAGATTCTTTCTTTGTCTTTAAACTTTGGCATTTTAATTATGATGTGTCTTGTTGTGGGCCTCTTTGGGTTCATCTTGTTTGGGACTCTCTGTGCTCCCTGGGCTTGTATATCTATTTCCTTCACCAGGTTAGGGAAGTTTTCTGTCATTATTTCTTCAAATACGTTTTTAATTCTTTGCTTTCTCTCTTCTCCTTCTGGTATCCATATAATGTGAATGTTGGTATGCTTGATATTGTCCCAGAGGCACCTTAAACTCTCCTCAATTTTTTGGATTTTGTTTTCTTTTTGTTGTTCTGGTTGGGTATTTTCTGCTACCTTGTCTTCTACATTGCTGGTGGACCCTCTGCTTTATCTAATCTACTATTGATTCCCTGTAATATAATATTCATTTCCATTATTGTATCTTTTATTTCTGACTGGTTCTTTTATATGGTTTCCATCTCCATTTTTATGCTTTCTGTCTCTCTGTTGAAGTTCTCCCTGAGATCAGTGAGCATTTTTATACCCAGTGTTTGAAGCTCTGCATCTGATAGATTGCTTATCTCTGTTTCACTTAGTTCTTTTTCTGGAGCTTTGTTCTGTTGTTTTATTTGGGACATGTTTCTTAGTCTTCCCATTTTGACTGCCTCCCTGTGTTTGTTTCTGTGCATTAGGAAAGGGCTGCTATGTCTTCTGGTCTTAGTAGAGTGACCTTATGTAGTAGGTGTGCTTTGGGGTTCAGTGGCACAATCTTTTTGGTCACCTGAGCCACACGCTCCAGGTGTGTCCCTTATGTGGGTTGTGTTCCCTCCTCCTGTAGTTGATTCTTGGTTGATAATTGCACATCAGTGGGAAGGACTGACCTTTGGACTCACTGGTTGTGAGGACTGGCCTCGGCTACAGTGGAAGAGTTGTTGTGCAGGGGCTGACCCTACAGAGCAGGATCTGCCTCAGCAGGACTCTGGTGCCTGTCGGATCTGCCCCTTGGGTGTGTCCTACTTGGAGACAGCTGGGTAATGCTCCAGCTCATTTTGAAGCTGGCCACTGGGAGCGCCAACCCCAGGACCGCCTTGGAGGGGATCCACCATAGGTCAAGTTTATCCACAGCCCGTGCCCCACCCAGGGCCACCCAGCGGGAGCCAGAAAGAAATCCGCAGATGTCTGCTGCATATGCTGTGCTTGGAAGCGCCTTGAGAGGCCAAGCCATGAACCAAGGCTGGCTGCCACTAGTGCTGCATTTAGGGCTGCTCAGCCAGAGGTACAGGACACACTCAAGCCAGATGCTGCTTGTCTAGGTTCAGCAAACCTTTGAGTGACCCTAGGAAAGTCTGCAGCTTGAGCCAAGGCTAGCGGTGTCCATGAGAAAGCCACAGGAAGTGGCCTGGGTGTGCCGGAAAGCTGGGCGGGGCCAGGTCTCAAATCACCAGGGCGTGAAGAACAAACTGCAGAGACTCAGATATGGCGGCTGCCTGTGTCTGCATGCGGGGAAGGGGGAGATCTCAGCAAAGAAACAATGGCCTCCCCCAGTTTCTCCCCCTCGTCCAGGAGAAAACCACCTCTCCAGCCCCCGTCCCAAGCCAGACAACTCAGTTCCTCCCCGTTTGTCCCTGCTGCCTCTCCAGCCGCTGCCCCAGCGCTGGAACTCAGAGCGAGTGAATCTGTTGGTGGGTAAGTCTGCCTGGAGTCCCTTTAAGAGGAGTGTCTGGGAGTGTTGTCGCTCTTCATCTCACTCAGTCACAATCTCCACTGGTTTTCACAGCCAGAAATTATGGGAACTTCTTTCCATGGCACTGGAATCTTGGGCTGGGGTGGGGCTGGGACCTCCTGCTCCTCTGGAGGGTGGAAGGGACCCCTACGGCTGAAATATCTCTCCCAGTCTTTAATGGTCACAAACCGGTGTGCGACAAGCCCTTTCCCTGTCTCTGACCTTCCTACCAGTCTGGAGGTGGCTTCTTCTGCATGTCCTTAGTTGAAAGGCTTCAGTTCTGCTTGATTTTAGGCGATTCTCGATAATGGTTGTTTTGTAGATTAGTTGTAATTTTGATGTGGTTGTGAGAGAAGGTAAACATAGCATTTACCTACTATGCCATCTTGGTTGTCCCCTCTGTATACACATTTTAAGAAAGGAAAACTGTATTAAAATTGTAATACTCAATATATACTGATAACAAAAGATGAATACAAGTCACGTTTGACTTCTACAATTACAAGAGGTGCTGAAAGTGGTTACCACCAGTGTCCAGACACTTCTGATTATAGCGAACTACTGCTTGAGCAATGTTGACCAAAGTGTCCACTTGTATGCATATTTGAGCACCTTCAGTATTTCTTCTATGTATTGAATATTTGTGTTATCCCCAAATTCATATGTTGCAATCTAACCCCCAATGTGATAGTACTTAGAAGTGGTAACTTTGGTAAGTAATTAGGTTATGGGGGGAAGCCCCATTAATCAGTATTAGTCCATTTACCAGAAGAGGACCGAGAGCTAGCTCACTCTCTTTCCACCGTGCTGAACATACAATGAGAAATTGGCAGTTTGAAACCTGGAAGAGATTTCTCACCATGACCTGACCATGCTGGCACCCTGATTTCAGACTTCTAACCTCCAGAACTGTGAGAAATAAATTTCTGTTGTTTATAAGCCACCCAGTCTACGACATTTTGAGATTGCAGCCCAAAATGACTACGATAGTTCTGTCTCTTTATTGATAGTCTCTATGTGGTGAGACACCATTCTCTTGGTTTCCTTTAGATCTTTGAGCATATTAAGATGTCGATGTAAAGTCTTGGTCTAGTAGGTCCAATGCCTGCACTTCTTCATACACAGTTTCTATTAATTTGTTTCCTTGAATGGGCTATAGTTACTTATCCTTGCATACCTCATAATTTTTGTTAAAACTAGGCGTTTTTAATATAATATGTGGCAATAGAAATATCATTCTACCCTCTCTTCAGGGTTTGTTATTGTGCCTCATTGTCAGTATTTGTTGCTTGCTTGTTAAGTGACTTTTCTAAACTATTTCTCTAAAGTGTATATTCTTTGTCATGTGCGGCCACTGTAGTCTCTGTTCTGTTGGCTAGTTGTAGGTCATGTTTTGAGAGTTACCTTAAGTGCCTGGAACCAACAAAAGGGGGAAAAAAAGAGGAAAAAACCCTCTTGCAGTTTTTGTATATTTGTTGTATGTTGGAGCACTGCTTCAATACCTATCAGGCTATTTACAACTCTGCCTTAGCCTTTGCTTTTTGCTTGCATGGAATGTGCACGCCAACTAGAGGTGAAAGCTCTGAGTCTTCTTGGGCCCTTTCTGAGCATGTGTCTTTTCTTGGGTATATTCATGGCCTTCTTGATTCCCCAGTTTACATGGGAGCTTTTAAAACCCCTATGCTCTCGTGTATCTCCTTTCCCAATCTCTTTCTTTCCATGGTTCTGTCTGTCCAAGTGTTGTCCCTTGAACCAGGCTGCTGTGTCTAACACTTTTGCCCTTAAAGGATTTCAGCAAAAGCTGCCTGGGAAATGGTCCCAGCCCTTGGAATTTTCTCAGTAGGAGGAAAGAAAGGGAAACCTTTGTGCAGGTCTTTTTTTTTTTTTTTTAAAGATTTTTATTGGGGAATTTGGGGTATGGGAACAGCGCTGGGGAATTGGGGGTAGGGGAACAGACAAGTTGGTGTCGTTTTGTTCTTCAGTCTAGTTGTGGAGGACATTGATTCACTGGCCCAAGTTGGTACCATCATTGCGCTCTTCCAGGGCGAGGCAGATCAGTTGCTGGCTTCTGGACGGCCGCTCACTACGGCTGCTGGCCGCTCATGCTGGCTGCTGGCTACACACAGTAGTCCATGGCAACCCACTGCCACAGGGGCTGCAGCCTACGCCATCGCCGGCAACCCACAGCAGCCCAGCTCCAGGCTGGGCTGTTGCTCAGCATCTTAGCTGTGGAGGGCAGTGTCACTAGCCCTCATATGTGGGATCCAAACCGGGGCACTCTGGTGTCCCAAGCCAGTTCTTAACCATCGCGCCACTCGGCCGGCCCTGTGCAGGTCTTTGAGGGAGCTGCCAGACAGGTCAAGACCCATAACCACAACGCTCTGAGGTTTGTATTGCTCTCTCTGGCCCAGGATTGTAAACTGCCATACTCATGGCCATTTTTTTGTTGTTGTTTGATTTTTTTTTCTTTGTGCAAAGATTTTTTAACTCCAAATTAAATTTATTGTGTAGATATTGGGCTACTCAGTTAATCTACTCCTTCTTGGGTGAGTTTTGCTGGTTAAGATCTTCCAAGGAATTTTTAAATTTCATCTAAATTATCAAAATTACTCGCATTATGCTATTCATAAAATTCTTTTACTATCCCTTTATGATATGCAGTGATGCCCCTCTTCTTATCAAAATATTGGTAATTATTATCTTTTGTTTTTTATCATTCTCTCTAGAGGTTTATTCATTTTATCGATCTTTTAGAATAATCAGCTTTTGTGTTGATTGATTTTCTCTATTTTTTTCTATTTTGAATTGCATTGTTTGCTAATCTTATGTTTATTTTCTACCTTCTGTTTCCATTGGTTTTAATTTGCTCAAATTTTTCTATTTTCATAAAGTGGGAGCTTCTAGTATTTATTTGAGACCTTCATTGTTTTCTTACTATAATCAACTGATGGTATGAATTTCCCTCTAATCACTGCATTTGCTGCACCCACAAATTTTGATATGTGTATTTTCATTTTCAATCAGTAAGATATTTTCTAATTTCCCTTGTGATTTTTTTCTTTGATCTATAGATGTACTTAAAATTGTGTCAGTTAATACCAAATTTTCAGTGGTTTTCCTGATAGCTTTCTGTTACTGATTTTCAGTTCCAGTAGTTCAAAGCTTAATGCCTTTTCTTTATATGAGAGAAGGGTGTGGAGATATTGGCATGATTTAATCCTGTCCGCATGGGCTGCTGATCACAACATACACAGAAAGTTGATTCTGACTGTTTTAGTTAGCTCATTAGTTGCTTTTGTAGAACCCTGGAGTTTTTTACTGCACTATTTTCAGTCCATGTTATATATTTTAACATAATTTTGGTTGTTATATAATATTCTATCTGGTATATTGTCATAATTTATTTATTTTTCTATTGTTGAACATTTAGTTTTGTTTTTTTCTATTTTAGATAAGGCTATCAGGAACATCTTTACACATAAAACTTTTACCATTTCATTGAATGTTTTCTTTAGGATTCATTTCCAGAAGGGTAGTTACTAGGTCTGAAATAATAACCATTTGAACATTCCTCATACTATTACCAAATTGTTGAAAGGATTTTACCAATTTGTACTTAAACCTCATAAGTAATTTGAAACTTTGAATTTTCCTGCAATTGCTATTACTGTAAAAGGCTTTATAAGAAGTAATATGTATTTTAACTTCCTCTTAATGTTACAGAGAAGTGCTTCTTCAACTGCAGTGTAAAAATGACCCCAGGATCTTGTTAAAATGTAGAACCTGAGCAGTATATCTGAGGTGGAGCCCAAGACCCTGTTTTTCTAACAAGCTCTCTAGTTCTTATATTTCTGGTCTGATCCTACTATGAATACTAAGGCTTGAGACTTAAGCCATGGTAGAAAAGGAAGAAGGGAAGCCTTTCTTGAGTTATAAAAATGAAGCAAGTTTGAAAAAAATCTTACTTTAAGAAAAACGTTCCAGAGAAAATAATCTCCCCAAATTGTTTATATTAGCTCAAAGATAAGGAAAAGAACACACTCTTGTCATTGATATTAATGAAAGCAAAAAAAAAAAAAAAAGAAAAGAAAAAGAGGAAGTAAAACTAGAGATAATGCCTGTGGTTTTGACTAAAACACACAGCTTTGAGAGCTCCTCTGTGAAAGGAGTATGTTGAGGCTAGAGGCTTGATACAGTTTTGTCATTCAAATGTGCAAGTCTTTTTGGTATCGTGGATTTTTCTGAAGAAATTTCACATAGCATACTAATATGTCTAAGAATGTCTTTTCCATGTTAAATAGATACTCATCAATACTTTTAATTTTCATTAGGACAGTTCAAAAGATTATTGGTAGTCTAAATGAAATTTACTTTTTTTTTTTTTTTTTTAAAGATTTTCATTGGGGGATTGGGGAAGGGGAACAGACGAGTTGCTGTTCTTTGGTTCTTCAGTCTAGTTTTGGAGGCCATTGCTGGCCCATGTTGGTATTATGATCATTGTGCTATTCCCGGCTGAGGCAGTCAGTCGCCGGTCATTGGACAGCAGCTCTCACCGGCTGCCGGCTGCTCACACTGGTTGCCTGCCACTCACGGTAGCTCACTGCAGCCCACTGCAGCCTATTGTCGTCGCTGGACACTCATGGCAGCCCAGCTCCAGGTCGAGCTGTTGTTCAGCATCTTAGCTGTAGAGGGTGCAGCGTCACTGGCCCTCATATGTGGGATCCAAACCAGCAGCCCTGCTGCTCAGAGCTTGCACTCTTAAGCCAACTCTTAACCAACTAAGCCACTCGGCCAGCCCACAAATTCACATTTCTGAGTGAATATTTAGATATTGAGTACAAAGGCATACAACCCACATACACTCAAGGCATTGGCTAATTTAATAATCTATTTAATGTCCTGGGAAATAAAGGATAAAATTATGTTAAAATTAGTTTATGTTTATATCATTGGACATCGTAATTTATTTAAACATTATCATCATTAACATAATAGAGGAACTTTTCTTTTTATCCTCCCTGATGGCAGTGCTAAAACAGTGGGATAAGAGAGTTTTAAATGTGCCATTTGGATTTTCTATGTGTCAAGTCAATTCAATAAATATTTATTGAGAGAGAATAATAAATATATTGAACAATAAATATATTGTTCTAGGCTTTGTGATAACTGCAACACCTATAAGATAAAGTCCTTTTCCTTCAATTATTTCCAAAGTATTTTAGCTGTGAAATAATTATCATATTTTCTTGATCAGAGAGAAACTTGGCAAACAAATCACTGTGACAGTCCACCTTTTGGTTGTTTTAGGCTGAGGTTTATATGAAGCATTAGAGTTTGTAAGGTGGAAAAAAAATTCAATTCCACTATTTTCTCACCATTTTTCATTGATCACACAAACAAATGTCAAATTGTTCATTCAAATAGCTGTCTTTCAATACTCAGTGTTTTATAAATAGACTTACCTCTATATTGCAATGCTGAGGACAGATTCCCCTGTAGAGAAATATTTCTCAGCCTATAATGTGTGCCCTTTTTTAATAAATACACATGCCTATCCAACAAAGCTCTAATGTTAACTCCCTTCCTCTCATTGAACAAGTGGCCTGCCTGCCTGAGGTTTAAGTATGAATAGCAAGTATTTCAAACATGTGAAGAAACCTAAGTAACTGCATCTAGACCTAATTGCAAGACCATGTCAATATTAAGAGTCTTACTCTTACAGTAGTGTTCATTTGCTGGTATTGGCATAGAGGGTTTTAGAGTTCCACATAGGACAAGTCATCCTTCATGCTTGGAAGATAAATGAAGGTCAGAATGCTTTTGCCGTATTTTTAAATGCAGTCAATGATACCAGGATGGCTCTGCTTTTTTGCTGCTTTTAATTACTCTGTGGCTCCCCTTACAAATCTCCTAATTTTTGCCTTACAGACCTACACCTACACAGGCAGGGGTGTTGGGGATTCTTGTGCCAAAGCAGGAAAGTTGCTGAATGGTGAAGGGAAAGGCTGAAGGGCTTTGTCAGAACGGATTCTGGGAAACAATTTTCTGAGCTGAATGGCTCTTTTTAAACAAACTGGGTGGCTTCTGTCTGAGCCTTCAAGCCTTTTGAGGACTGCTAAATGAACGAGGTTCCGCTCTAACTATAGGCCACTGGTACAGATCTCCAGCAGAGCAGAAATATTTAGGCGTACTGCTGGCTATGCAAGGAATTAAGTATGAGTGTTCACAAGTGTCTTTTTATGCCTGCTGGATTCCTGTGTCTTATGGGGTAAGAGGCAGTGAGGGCAATTTATCAATTCTAGTCCAGTGTTACGGATTTCACTTTAATTTGAGAATGGGTTTATCAACATCATGTAGAATTGTGTTTCTATTCTAGCTGTTCATTGGGATCAACTGGAAAGCTTTTAAATAACATCAATGCTTGGGTTTCTCCCCAGACCAATTGAATTAAGAGTTTCTTGGGGTATGGGCCACAGCACTGGTACTTTTTAAAAGCTCCTCAATTGATTTTCATATGCAACTATATGTTAGGAACCTTTAATTTAGAGCAATAATTCTCAGACTCAGCTGCACATTAGAATCACTAGGGGAATTTTAAAATATCTTGATACCCAGGCTTCACCCCAGGCCAATTAGGTCAGAATCTGCGGGGGTGAGGCCTAGGCATCAGTATTTTTTAACACTCTCCAGATGATCAAAATATGCAACCAAGTTTGGGAACCATTGGAGAACATTCCTCCTCTTTATCTAAACTAATTCACACCTAATACAAATATGCTCCATGCTCTGATGAATTATATCTGTGCTTCGCACACATAAATGCTATAGAGAGTCCAGCTCCACAGGGTCAGTCCCTATACAACAGCTCCTCCACTGTAGTCACAGCCAATCCACAAAACCAATCAGCCTGAGGGTCAGTCCCTCCCATTATGTGCAAACAGCAACCAAGGCTCAACTACCACAGGAGGGTACACACAACCCACACAAGGGACACACCTGGAGCATTCACCTTAGGTGACCAGGGAGACTTTGCCATAGGACTCCACAGGACACCTACTACATAAGGCCACTCTACTAAGACCAGGAGATATAGCAGCTCTACCTAATACATACAAACAAACACAGGGAGGCAGTCAAAATGGGAAGACAAAGAAACATTTCCCAAATGAAAAAACAGAACAAAGCTCCAGAAAAATAACCAAACAAAATGGAGACAAGCAATCTACCAGATGTAGAGTTCAAAACACTGGTTATAAGGATGCTCAATGATCTCAGGGAAAACTTAAACAGATAGCAAACATAAAAATGGAGATAGAAAACATTTTTTAAAAGTCAGAAATGAAGACTGCAATAACTGAAATAAAGAATACATTAGAGGGAATCAACAATAGATTAGATGAAGCAGATAATTGAATCAGTGATTTGGAAGATAAGGTAGCAGAAAACACCCAATCACAATAGCAAAAAGAAAAAAGAATCCAAAAAAAAATGAGGAGGGTTTAAGGGGCCTCTGGGACAACATCAAGCATACCAACATTCACATCATAGCGGTACCTAAAGAAGAGAGAGAGCAAGGAATTGAAAACCTATTTGAAGAAATAATGACAGAAAACTTCCCAAACCGGGCCAAGGAAATAGACATACTAGCCCATGAAGCACAGAGAGTTCTAAACAAGATGAACCCAAAGAGGCCTACACCAAGACACATCATAATTAAAATGCCAAAGGTTAAAGACAAAGAGAGACTCTTAAAAGCAGCAAGAGAAAGGCAGTTAGTTACCTACAAGGGAGCTCCCACAAGAACGTTAGCTGATTTCTCAACAGAAACTTTGCAGGCCAGAAGGGATTGGCATGAAATATTCAGTGATGAAAAGCAAGGACCTAGATTACTCTACCCAGCAAAGCTATCATTTAGAATTGAAGGACAGATAAAGAGATTCTCAGACAAGAAAAAGCTAAAGGAGTTCATCATCACCAAAACAGTAGTACAAGAAATGTTAAAGGGACTTCTTTAAGAAGAAGAAGAAAGAAAAAGTACGAATAATAAAATGATAATAACTACATATTACCAAAATTACTTTAAATGTAAATGGATTAAATTATCCCATCAAAAGATATGGTGGAGGGGTGGAGGCTGAATGGATAAGAAAACAAGAGCCTTACATATGCTGTCTACAAGGTACTCACTTCACATTGAAAGATACACACAGACTGAAAGTAAAGGAATGGAAGAAAGTTATTTCATGAACATGGAAACAAACACAAAAAATTGGCATAGCAATACTTATACCAGGCAAAATAGACTTCAAAACAATGGCTATAACAAGAGACAAAGAAAGACCCAGTAATCCCACTTCTGGGTATTTATCTGAAGAAATCCAAAACACTACTTCCAGGGCACATGTGCATTCATGTGTTCATTGCAGCAGTATTTACGATAGCCAAGGTGTGGAGGCAGCCTGGGTGTCTGTTGATGAATGAATGAATAAAAAGTAGGTGGTACATATATACAATGGAATATTCCTTGACCATGGAAGGGAATGAGTTCTTGCCATCTGCAGTGGTGTGGATGAACCTGGAGGGTATTGTGCTGAGTGGAGTATGTTAGACAAAGAAAGATGATGTGATGTGATTTCCCTTATATTTGGAATCTAAACAACAAAATAAACAAACAAATCAGAAACAGATGCATAGATAATAGAGAACATTTTGATGGTTGCCAGATGAGAGGGAGTGCATGAAAAAGGGATGGGATTAAGAAGTACAAATTGGTTGTTACAAAGTAGTCATGGGTTATAGGGTGTATGCTTAAGGAATATAATCAATAATATTGTAATAACTATGTATGGCGTCAGATGGGTAATAGACTTATTGGGGTGTAGGTGGGGTGGGGTTTGGGGACAGGGTGAAAAAGGTAAAAGGATTAAAAGTACAAATTGGTACCTATAGAATAGTCAAGGGGATGTAAAGTAAAGCATAAGAAATATAGTCAATGATATGGCAATAACTATGTATAGTGCCAGCTGGGTACTAGACTAGCCAGGGAGAATCACTTCTTAAGTTATATAAATATCTAACCCCTATGCTGTATACCTGAAATTAATGTAAAATAATATTGAATTTTAAGTGTATTTGAAAAATTTATAAAAGGGGGGAAAAGGTGAAGGGGAATAAGAGTTCAAGTTTCCAGGTATAAAACAAATATGTCAGGGGGATGTAACATACAGCATGTAGAATATAGTCAATAATATTGTGATAGCATAGTTCGGTGTCAGATGGTTGCTGGACTTATCGTGGTGATCACTTCTTTAGGTATACAAATGTTGAATAACTATGGTGTACACCTGAAACCAATATAATATTGTATGTTAGCTATATTTTAATAAAAGTCTTTAAAAAAGATATTATCCGTTTTCTGAAGTTAAAAAAATTCATAATGTCTAGAGTTAGTGAGATTACATATACAGAAATGGGCATTGATATACTATTATGATTTTTGGAAGTCAATTTGGCCAATAGTCACAAAATTTTAAATATATATTTCCTTTGACCCAGAGAGTCTAAGTGTCTATCTTAGGAAATATATTTGTGCCCATGAAATGTATGTACAATGATGTTCAAATTCAGCACTGTTTTTAATTGTGAAAATTACAAACCTAAATGTTCAGAAATTGAATTATTTAATAAATTATGAGTCACCTATTTTATGGTGCACTGTATAAGAGTTAAAAGAATGAGGGATAGTGGTAGATTCAAATAAAGGACCTACAGGATGTTTTAAGTGAAAAAATGGCAACAGAAAAAAGTATAGAATTATTAATTTTGTTTACACAGCTCAAATAACATCTATGGGAAATATATAGGTAAAGGCTTAGGAAAAAGTCAGAACACTTATACACCAGACAGTTATCAGTGGTTATCTCTGCAAAGTGAAGAGGGCTAGGAAAAGAGGGTCAAGAGGATCTTCCACTTTGTACACTTTATATTCTACATTATTTGGATTTGCCATAATTGGTGTGTATTGTTTACTTGTGAAATGAAGAAAGAATAAAAAAGTAGCTTGCTTAAAAAATATACTTCAAAACCATTTAATAAGGATAATATATGCTGAAATGTACAAGAGTAAGCTTTCACAAGACTTAGAACATGTCTATTCTAGTAATTATCAGTTATTTAAAAAAAGAATTCCAAAATCATCATTCTTATTAAAAACTTGATTACTTGTAATGCTGTTGCTTACAGAACATTTCCTGTGAATAGTAAAAGAGCTGAATTGGCATATGAGCGGAAAGCACATGATACAAAAATTCTCATAGCATTAAAGTTACCTAGCCAAAGGAGTTTGCCTTAGGACTATTGCATCATTTTATGCTTGATCTGTAACAGATGAAGGTGACAGTGAAAAACAAACAAAACCCAAAAAATCTAAATCAACAAAAGCACCATTACACAAAAGGAGAAAGCAAAGAAACAGTTCTTTTTCGCCCCTCCAAATGAATGGTTATCTCAGTGTTCATTAGGAGTCAGTATTAGGTGTGGATGAGAGGAGAGAAAGTCATTCACAAGGCTTTCTCAGCTTCAGTTTGAGGTATGTAGGGTAGTTTCCTAGATTGCCATAATAAAGTATCGCAAACTGTGTGGCTTAAAACAACAAAAATTTATTCTTTCATAGTTCTGGAGGCTAGAAGTCCAAAATCAAGGTGTTAGCAGTACCACGCTCCCTCAGAAGCCTCTAGGGGAGATTTCCTTCCTTGCCTCTTCCAGCTCCTGGTGGCCTCAGGTATTCCTTTGCCATAGACGCATCCCTCCAATCTCTCTGCCTCTGTTCACATGGCTATTTTCTCCCTGTGTGTTTCTTTCTGCTCTTCTCATAAGGACACCAGTCATATTGGAATAGCCCCCTCCTGCCCCCCGCCACCCATGAACTCATCTTAACTTCATTATATCTGCAAAGACCCTATTTCTACATAAGGTCACATTCACAGGTACTGGCGGTTAGGAATTCAACTTATATATTTTTGGGGTGGCACAATCCAACCCAGAATAGATGGGTTGAAGTCTAATCAGTTATTAATAACAGTTATTTAAAATGCATGACTTTTGCATACAGCTTTGATTCAGTGGGCTTTAAAGCACTTCATAGTCATTCAATTACAGTAATCTCAACAATAGCCCAGAATAGACATAGGTGTCTTTTTTTTTAAGAAAGCAAATTTCAGGTAAACAAATTTAGGCATAGGTTACTGTGACGGATCTTAGGTCTAGAAAAGAACTGAGAGGACAGCAATGGGGATAAAGAAAGATCACCCTAAAGAAGGTGTTCACCAGCTGCCTCTCCTAGGAGGAAAACACTGGCTTTTCCTTGGATCAAGTCTCATGATATAGAAACAAGGAGGTATAGCCTCTTAAAATAACTTTATTTATTTATTTATTTAAAAAGATTTTATTGGGGAATTGGGGGAGGGAACAGTATTGGGGAATTGGGGAAGGGGACTGGCCAAGTTGTTGTTCTTCAGTCTTCATTGTGGAGGGCGCCTGTCGCCATCTGGCTTCCCCGTCAGCAACTTGTGGCCTCTAAGCTCAAGGTGCTCTGTTCAATCTTAGTTGTGGGTGGGCATAGCCACCATCCCATGGGGGAGTCAAACCAGCAGCCTTGTTGTTAAGAGCACACACTCTATCCACTGAGCCATCTGGGTGGCAGCTCAGCTTAAGGTGCTGAGTTTGGTCTTAGTTGCAGGTGGGCATAGCCCACCATCGAACAGGCAGCCTTGTTGTTAGGAGCACGTGCTCTCACCAGCTGAGCCATCCTGCCACCTGTTGGCAGCTCATCGACAGCTCAGCTCTGGCGCAGCATGATTGGCTTATGTGGGAATCGAACCGGTGGCCCTGTTGCTCAGAGCTCATGCTCTTAAGCCAACCCTTAACCAACTGAGCCACGTGGCTGGCCAAAATAACTTATTTTAAAAGGAAACTTTATATCACTACTGTAACCGGAAAACTGGTATTTCCTGCCAGAATAAGAAGGAATTGTATATGGTAACCTTAAAGTTAATATGATGTTATTAAATTCTAGCTAGATAATGTTGGTAGCTTCAAGGAGTTTATTGAAAAGGGAGATTAGCTCTTGTTAGACGTTACAGACTTATTTGGCCCAACTGAGACTTTCTCCCTTCACATAAATCAGAAGGATTAAAAGAGAAACACAAGAATGACTTTCTCACTATGTGATTCAGTTCTGCTTACTGTCAGTGTCAAATCCAAAATTGTCTCCTGTACTATCCGGGACACATGTTCCATACTTTGGGAAATATTCTATTTCCAAAATTCTCTAATTAGAGAACAGATTCACCCTTAGTTTAACTTCCTTAAATCACAACCAAATGAATTGAGCAGAAGAAATTCTTCTGAAAGTCTGTAGCATCTGACACTACTTTCTCCCTTCTTGGAGGTCTCTACTTCTGTAACACTAATTATAAGACCTCTGACTTGCATGTTTCACATTCACTGTTTTTTAAAACCCATCCTTGGGGGTTATATATTCCAGATGAGAAAAGTTAAAGGTCAGGCAAATTAACAAAAGTTATTTGAAGCACTGGGAAGAAACTCAATCTCTTAATGCCTGTAAATAAGTATTTTCCAGAAGTCTTCTCTTACTCACTGGTTCCTGTTTTACTCATTTGCAGAGAGGGAGGGAGGGAGGGAGGCGGGGCGNTTCTCCAGATCCATGAGGCCATTTGCAGGAGCCTGCCTGCCCCGGTCACCCAGTGACATCTGGAGCATGGGCTGGGGGTGGGGTGGGGACAGAGGGAGAGAGGGAAAGAGAGAGAGAGAAAGAAGGCATTAAGGGAAAGATAAAAGGGGGAAAGAAAAGATCTATTTAAGGACAAATTATACACATTGGGGATATGTAGCCAAGTAGGAATAGAAATTAAAATTGAGAACTGTTTTTTGCAGCATTTTCTGGTTCAGTTTTGTATTTCACAGGTAAAACTGAAATACACAGTATTTAAATAATGTGTTTATGATATTTTAATATCAAATCAGATTTTGCTTTGGTCAGTAGTGTAACTAAAGTGGAGTGACTAAGCAATTACTGTAGCTATGGCCCAAAAGATTTACAAAATTAATTTACAGAGAAAGTAGAGTGAAGCAAATGAGAAAAGAAAATTGAATAGTGGGAGAAGGAGGTGAAGGTGAGAAAAATTTCCCTGTAGGAAATATCCACTCATACTCAAAGATAGCGTATTTTCTGCTAACCTGTGGGTTCTGTGTAATGTCTTAGATTGTGACAAATACTTATATAATTATGCTTGGTTTTACAATTAAAGATGGACTTTCAAAATTTATGGGTAAATTGAATTTTTTGAAAGACATACATTTTCCCTTTGTAATCTGAGATAGCATATTTTTCTTTTCTTCTCATCATGTAGTATAATAGCTGCCGTACTCCAGTTTATTTCATTGCAAGTATTCTGATACCACTAAGTAAAAAAGAGAAATAAGGAAGTATTTTGAAGATACCAAATACAGGAAGTTTCTTTGGGTCTTATAAGGAAGAGGAAACTGAAAAGCAATGAGGACTATTCCTGGTGCATGCTCTCTTTTTGTCTTTTCTTCTGTTTGTGTCAGATCAAATCAGCACGCTGTGCAACTCCAGTACACGAATAAAAATGGCAACCTCATAGTGGCAGCATTAATTTTAGAGCAAGGATACCTTTAAGTGAACAAAAGTGAACTGTCTTTGAATCTCAATTCCAACTTCCCCAGGAGGGAGACCCTGATTGGCTCAGCGTTTGTCAGGTGACAACTCATGTTGCAATCAAGGGTGTGGGGGCAGGGGCACAATCAATCACATAGGAGGTAGAGGCTAGCTATTCTGGGTAAGGAGGATAGTTCTCAGAGAAAGAAGGCAGAATCCTTAATTTAAGTAAGGAATTTGGAATTAATGCTTTGTAAACTCACAATTATGCCAGAGGAATTCCTATTTTTAAGAGTGAATCTTGCTATGAGTCCTTTTACAAAGAGAAATATTTTTAGTGAGTTGCTAACTATACCTCTCTTTTAAGTTAAATTTTTTTTTATATAAAGCAGAGCATAATTATAACATTTTGCATAATGTAATTATTCTCAACTGAAGGAGGTTATTAATTCCTGGTGTACAGAGGGGTAAATTGTTTGGGTTTTCATGCACGGAAGTGAAACTTATCTGGTTATCTCAAGGGAAGGAGGGACCTGTTTGCCAGGAACACCTTTTTCTTGGGACTATGAGGAAGGATGAGAGGATTGATACAGAGACAGAGAAACATTGTATCTCTGAAGTGCACAGATGGTTTTGGAAATGTTTTGCCATAGTCAACCAAACTTTAAAATAAATAGTCCTAAAATACCTGGATGATTCAAAGTAAAAAATATTACTTGCTTGTCTGTCTACCTTATTCATAGTCCTGCCTTTGTCTTATATTACTAGACCTGGGATAAATCAGCCTCTCTTCACAGCTACTTCCTTTCTGCCTTCAGAAAAATACATCTTCCCTAACTTGGAAAGAAACAAACTTCTGGGTCCGTCCCCAACCTTTTGCTTGAGCCTGTTTCCTCTTCCAAGGACTTTCCTATACCTTTTTTTTGCTCTCACATTTATACTCCCCTTAAGGTTGTTTTCATTATTTCATCATTTAATGGCATAGTTTTGTTTTGTTACATCTAAAAAAGAGGCCTTTGCATTTCTCTCTATTACAACTCAGCCCTTATCATTCCAGCCCACCAAGTTCTGTGTAATGCAATAAATTGTGACAAATGCTTTCAGGATTACTAAGGAAATCCAACATATTTCTTCTACCTCCCTGCTTGGTGATATCTGTAAATCGTCCCTACGACAACCATAATAGGCATTTAATAACTGTAAAAATAAGGGTGTAAAAATACTTTTTCATCTAATCTTCAAAACAACTCTTCAAGGAAGATAGTATTCACACCGACGGAGAACCGGAAGTTTAGAAAATCTAAATGACTTCCTTGGTGAAAGCTGTAACTCAAACGTGGGTCAGCCAGACTCTCAAGCTTAAGTTCTTAAACCTTTAGCCATGGATTTTCAACCTTGGCCTAAACCACCTAAGAACTCTCAAAAGAGATAGAAGCAAAGTAACCATCTCACACATAGTGTCACAGTCTTTTTGCAGACATGGTTTTGGGGCATGGCAGTCAAGAACCACCGCTGTCATGTTCTGCTACAAGTGGAAGGACAGAATTTTGCAGCACACCACACACACTGCCCCATAGTTGACAATTAACAGCTAATTTTTACTTTTAGATACGGCCATACAATCAATTTTGAATCTAAATGTGTTATCATCCAACCCACATTTCTTGTTTCTCCATATTGTGTGAAAGAATGTTGTGAAAGACTTGGTCAGATTTTTTGGTATTCTTATTTATCTTTGTCAAAGAATAGAGGAAACTTTCTGAAATGTTTGCCCTGGGAGAAACTTTCTAACTACAGCACTACCGGGGATCACATAAAGAGTGAAAAAATTATCTATAGAGTGGAAAAAGCTAATTCATTCATTCCAAGGTAGGATTGGCTTAAAATAATATCTCAGTGAGGAGAGAGGCTTTCACTACCTGAATGACATTAAGCAAGTCACTTCTCTCTGCCTGGGTATATTGATTTCTCAATTGTATAAGCCCATGAATAATATATTTCCCTTGTCTACCTGTCTTCCATATCCAAATCACTAATATAAAAAAGAATCCATTTCCCCCCAAGAAACCCTCAATATTCACTAGTTTCAAATGGCTTTTCCCTGCAAACAGTCAGTGGAGAGTTACACATACTATGCCTGGTTGAAAAAACACGTCATTGCAAAATATAGCAACTTAACTACAATGTATTTATCTGCACTGTTTCAGAGTTCTAAAACAGGTATTTTATTTTGTTTATTCTCACAAAAGAGAATGTTTCTATTTCCACAGTTCAGGTGCTTTTCATTTTAACCCTGACATTAAGGTGGTGTTCAGCACTTTATCTTCTTTTGTGTGGGCTTGTGTTCTGGTTTCTACTCCAGTAATAGTTTTGTTCACAGGAAAAGGGAACTTTCATGGTGGTTGCTGCTTGTAATGTCAGCCTTAATAGTCTAAGCAGGTTTTAGATTTGCTGTTGAGTCACAACTACCATTTCAAATTTTTGTTAGAAATTTAAAAAAGGGACTCTCCAGCATATTTTGTTTGTAAGACAGTAGCCAAAAGAATATGGTTCCCGGACTCAATGCCATCGTGGGAGATGGGGTTTCCCTCATGCCAACAAACAATTCTTGCTCTGATACCAGTTGAGTGTCCAAGAATTCAACTCAGTTCCGACATTATCTACCCAGAGCATCAGATTCCACAGGTTAAGCGTTCAGACCTACAAGACTGCCCTGCTCCCCGCCACCCCACAACACACACAGTTCAGATGCCAGCCACAAGCCTAGGCTCTTACTGTGCTTCTAACCAACAGACTATAAATTGGAGGTTCCAACAACCCCTCCAATTCAGAATGCCAATCTCAAGTTCAAGTTGTTAACCTGTACTTCTGATTGATTGGCTATATATCAGAGGTTCCCACAACCCCCTCCTTGGGTTCAATTAATTTTCTAGAACAGTTCACAGAACTCAGAAACATTTTACTTACTAGATTACCTGTTTATTATAAAAGGATGTTAAAGGATACAAATCAACAGCCAGATGAAGAGATACATAGGGTGAGGTCTGGAACAAAGGAACTTCTGTCTTGTGGAGCTTAGGGCCCCACAAGGTGGCATGTTCCAGCATTGTAATTTCCCAATGTGGAAGCTCTCTAAAAAAGGAAAAGCTATCCCCCCGGGTTTTTTATGGAGGCTTCATTACATAGTCATGATTGACTGAGTCATTGACTGTTGGCAATTGAATTTAATCTCCAGTCCCTCTCCCCCACCCGGAGATGGGGGTGAATGGGACTTAAAGTTACAAACCTCTAATCACTGGGTTGGTTCTCCTGGCAACCAGCCCCAACCCTAGGGTAGGGTCCAAAAGTCACCTCAGTAACGAAACAAAAGACACCTTGAACACTCTCAGCACAGGAAATTCCAAGGGTTTTGGGAGCTGTGGATGATGAACCCCAAATATCTTATAAATCACAATATTACACCATAGGAATGTGATTTTTCTGTAATCCCTTTCTCTTACTAGAAAAGGATGTTAAAGGATACAGTAACTAGAGAAAACTGGGCTCTAGTTCATTATCTACTTTGAAGAAGTCAGTGTGAATTCAAGTCATTTCCTATCCTGCTATCTTTGCTCAAAGACCTTTTGCAATGGGTCTTATGTAAGAAGACATGCAGGAGTTGCTTTGGTGAGGTTTATTTAAAGAAACCATTAAATACAAGCTAGACCTGAATGGCAGCATCATTCGTGGATGTGGAAACAGGGGACATAAATGCATCAATTCTTTTAGATTGACAGAAAGTGAGCTAATAACAAGTGAAAAAGGCTCTACAGTCAGGTCACAGGCTACTTCTTTGGCCTCACCTCTTAACACTGCCCTCTCCTTTCACTGTCCTCCAGCCACAGTGAACTCTTTCTCAGCCCTTGAACTTACCAAGCACATTCCCTTCTGGGGTCTTTGACTCTTTGCTAGTCCCTCTGTCTGAAAGTTTTCCAAGATAGTCACAGGACTGGCTCATTCTCACCCTTCAGATCTCTGCTCAAATGCAGTTCCTCTGAGAGGTCTTTCATGGCCACCTTCTAAACCGCTTCCTCACTTTGTATTCCCTTACTTTGTAGTCTTTTTCTTAGCGGCAATTATACACCAGCACATTATACATTTAAGGTATTTTTGTCGCTTTATTGGAATACTAGCCCCAGTAGGGCAAGGAGTATGCGGATAGTGTTCACATAGCAAGCATCCTTGGGGGCCTACAAGCCTGGCACCTAGTAGGTGTTCTGTAAATATTTGTTGAATGAATGAATGAGGCTCTCTGGGACAGTGGGAATCGTTTCTATCCATTCGCCCAGGCCTTGGACAACCCGCAGGCAGCTGGGCGCTTCATTACCCCCTCACCCATTTCTAGCAGAAGGGAGGAACTGGAGTCAGGCGCTCCGGCTTGCACTTGGGCAAAACCGCGCGTGTGAGCGCGTTGCCCCAACCCTCAGCGCCACTTTCCCTCGGCCTAGAGGGCTGGACTGGGGAAGCACAGGTTTGCTGCATCCGGGACGTGGAAGGAAAAGCAGGAGGCACGAGTGCGCGGGAGGGGAGAGGCTCTGTGCGGTAGCCGGCTATGCGCAGGGAGCGCCTTCCGGGCCGGGCTGACTCATTCCCAGCCGCCTCCACGGCGGCCACACACACACACACACACACACACATACACACACACACACCCATCTGGGGAGGGCCGGCCCCGCTAGCCTGCGCCAGCTCAGCTTCTCCGTCGGCGCTGGCCCAGGGGCCGTCCGGGGAATCTCCGCGCGGTCTACCCGCTTCGCGAGAGGCCACGGTCCTGCGTAGCCCTGTCAGCCCCGCTGCGCGAGCCGGCAGAAGCGCGGCCCGGGCGGAGCGGCGCACGCGCAGTCCAGGGGCGCGCGCCAGGCCCCGCCCCCACCCCCGCCCCCGCCCGGCTTCTACGCGGCCTCAGTCGGGAACAGGCTGCGGGAGTGGAGGCCAACTGGGGGTGGGGTGCCGAGTCAGAGTGTCGCCCGCGGCGCTGAGAAGACGACTGTGACAGGCTTCCCCGCTGCCTGAAGTAGGAGTGGAGTGGGCTGCAGGAAGTAGAGAGGAAGAGGAGCAGAAGGGGGCAGCAGCGACTGCCGCTAACGGCCTCCCTGGGCGCTGACAGGCAGGGCCGGCGCCCGGCTCGCTCGGGAGTTCGCGCCGCCGCCTCGGTCGCTCGGCTCCTGGGCCGGGACTTGGCGGCGCGCGTCGGCCGAAGAGCTGCTACTGCCGCGCAGGGAGAGGCCCGGTCCCCGCCGCCGAGGGATGTGAGTGGGAGCCGAACCCGCACGGGAGGGCCCCGGAGGGCCCAGCCTGGCGGACGCTCGGACCGGTGCCCGCTCCCGGGGCTTTGAAGACCTTGGCCGGCCGGAGGCGCCTGGTAGGAGCAGCCCCTGTGGGTTTGGGGGCGCGTCCTCGTCGTCCGATCGGTACAGCGGGTGGGTGTTATTGCTGCCTGGTCTCTGGGTGGGGGGCTGCAGTTACCTTTCCACCTCCCTCCCACCTCTTGATCCCCGCTCTCCCCCTGCTTGTGGCAATAAACTTCACAGCAAGAAAATCTTCCTCTTTAAGGGGACACATACAACGGAGTGTTCTGCTGTTGATATTCGCATCCATGTGTGCCTGATAGCCAACCCCCACCCTTTACTTAACCCTCTTTAAAATTTTCTAGACGTCCAAACTGCCTAGAAAAGAGCATGCATTTCCCCTGAATTTCTGCAGTAGTAACTGCTGCTTTTTCTTTTTTTTTTTTTTCTAGGTTTCAGAAACAGGCAAGGGAACAAGATGTGAACTGCTTTTCTTCTGCAGAAAAAGAGGTCCTTCTTCCTCTTCCCTCGACGGTGGGTATGCAGTCCTGGCGGCTGTCCTTTATCGCTGCAGTAAAGGTGAGGGTATCATGAGCTGTGAGTGCGTGCGTGCGTAGGAAGGTTGGAAGACAGGCAGGACTCATGGTGGCTTACTCCTCTGAAAATGGCAGTGCTGAACTTTTAATGTTGGTCTGGGAGGGTATTTGGTGGGTGTTTATTGTTGCTCGTGGATCTTTTAAGAAACGTTTATTGTTTTTTTCTCTGCGGATTATACAAATAACATGGCTTTGCAGAGAAAAAAACCATTGTCCTTTTTCTTCAAGCAGCCAGATTCTTAATCTTTCAAAGAGGAACATTTTGAAGTCCTATTGAGAGAACACGTTAGCCGTTCTTGCTGGGGTTTCTGCTACCGCATTGAATGCTTCCTGGATGGTTTTATCTGCTTAAGTTTGCTGTGTCGGTTGAATTTACCCAGTTTGCTTTCCGGTGGTTATTAATCTGCCTGGAGAAACTCCTTTTCTCTGAATGAAAGGCTAGAAGTGGCTGAGGTGTGTCATACATTGGGGGGGTGGAGTGGGGGGAGGAGAGGGGAATGTGGAGAAGGAAACTAGAAGTGGGGATGGGAGAGATGATGATTGCTTTTGGTTTCATAATAGGTTTATACAAGGGAGTTGTTGGGTTACTGCAAATATTCTGATATAACACCCAGAAGATTTGAAGATGAAGAATCAACCTTGGCTTCCCTCTCCCCACACCCTTCACCATTTTTTTTTTTACCTCTTCAAGTGTGAGAATCATTAGCTTGTATGTGCACATATCTGTTGGTGTGTAACATATCTCCAAACTGAATGTGTCCAACACCTGCCTGAATAGTACATGTATTTACCTAGATAGGAAAGCTGTGGTACTTGCTGACTAGATTAGCACATAATGTTTGTTTTTGCTTTAATTGAATGACCTGTGTTGGAAGTTTACAGTGTTTTAGGGATCAGGTAAGGAATGGTTTTTTTTATTTACTCGTTTTTCCTAGTGATTTGAGACAGGTGTCTCAGGCATGGGAAGGGAACTGATACCTTTTCTGTACTTTTCACCTGGCTATTGCTGAAAGGTGGGATGCTTTTGAGGCCGAATAGGAAAGAGCTTTGGCTTTGGAGTTAGATCTGAGTTTGAAACCTGGTGTTCTGCCACGTAACAATGGTATCTCTTTGAGCCTCACTTTTCTTATGATTGTTGTGAAGATTGAATAAGATTATGCATACAAAGTAGTATATCACTTGGCTGCTGTAAAAGTCTTGGCTACTATCAGGCCAAGAAGATTCAGAGAAGGGAAGAATGACTTTGCATAAGGTGATCTGCCAGTGACCAGTGTCTCTTCCTCTTTAGTAAAAGGAGAAAAAGGACTTTTAGGCTTTGAACTGGTTAAGGGGTAGGTATATAACCTTCTTATGGAAAGGTTCTACTCTTATCTCTGGCCTTGACACCTCCTCCCCCATTGTGCTGCCCCTACTAACTGTTGTACTGCCCTCTGGTGGTTAATTATGCTAAAAACTTTCTTTTGCTCCTCCCACATTAAATTTTTTTGGTCTTGTTTTGGGCCCCTTCCCTTTGCTCCCAGTTTCCCAAACTGTGTGCTGAGGTGCCCCAGAGCACCAGTGAACTCAGGCTTGAATTATTCATTTGAGGTAGTTCACAGTTTCAACATTAAATTGACAAATTCCTTTCTACAATGTCATGCCTTTGCAAAGCTGTATTTTTAGAGATTGCTCTGATAAAAAGCAAATACTGCATGAAAGTCAGTGATACAGGAAATGAGAATGTAATGTCCAGTTTAATTCCAAGGTTTGAGAGGTTGTATAGTGCCCAACAAGCACTAAGTTGTAAGCACATTAACTTAAGTGGTTTGAACCTACCTACTTATTTCTTTCAGCGTATGGGTGCTGGGAAAAAAATGACTAAGACAGGATTTTCTGAATGGAGTAATTTTGGGAACCTCTGCCTTAGCTTTTGGTTGGCTTGTCTGGTTAAAAAAATATATTTTTTAATGGAAAAATTGCATTTTTTTTAATGTTGGTCACTAATACCCATCTCCACTGAAATTATTGATACAATTATTGATACAAAGCTACTAGCAGCTGATCATGGCTTAATATATTTCCTCTCCTATTTAATGTCTTTATATCTTCAGTCCAATTCTTTCATTTTAAAACTAATCTTACTGGTCACTTGCCATTCTAGTCACAGTACTGGTCTTTTACTAGCATTTTTTACTGTCTCCTTAAATTCAACACGCCCCAAATGAAAATCATTATTTTATACCCCTTTGTAATTTCCTTCTCTCCTGGTTATATAGACTTTAAATTAGGCATCATCTTTAATCTGTATCTTTTATTTACCTCTTATATTAACCCATTCAACATGTCCTGTTCATACTTCTTTTGTCCATCTATCTCTGCTTCCCACACTTTTACCACCTGAATCCTAGGACTGGTTTCCTTAGCCTGGAATATTGAAAGCCTTATCAACCTCTCAGAATCCAGCATCTCTTCCTTCTATTTTTCCTTAATAAAAATGTCACTCTAAGGGCCAGTCGAGTGGCTCAGTTGGTTAAGAGCTGGCTCAAGAGTGCGAGCTCTGAGCAACAGGGTCGCCGGTCGATTCCCGGCCCGAGCTGTGCTGCCACTGGGCTGCCAACAGGTACCAGGATGGCTCAGCTAAAAAAAAAAAAAGTCACTCTAATATTCCTTATTGTGGCATTCTCTTGCCCCCAAATCTTCACTGGCTTCCCACTTTATACATGTTAAATTTAACTTCCCTTTTCTGGCTTTCAAGATACTCTTATCAATCCCTGCCCTATTTATTCAGTCTTATGTCTAAGGACCTTCAATAAGCATTCTCTTGCAAGCTGCTTTCCACATTTTCTAAAAACAGCCATGCTTATTCCATCTTTTCACTTTCACTCATTTTCTATATTTCTTCCACCAAACCCAGTTTTGCATCCTGTTGCACTGCTTACTAGGTGTGGAATAACTGAGCAGGGCCTGAAGTCTCCTCATCTGAAAACTGAGGAGAATTATAGTACTTTGCCCATAAAATTGTAGTGAGAATTAAGTGAGTTTATACATGGAAAGTCCTCAAGACCAGTGCCTGGCACATTAAGCACACCTTAAGTTTTAGAGATTATTATTATAACTATTTATTACCACTACTGTTACTACTATTACTATACTCCCAATTAAAATTCTTTCTCCTTTGTGAAACTGTTTCTCACTAAATATTGGTTTTTTCCTTTCTATATTTCTATAGTTCTTTTAGTTTTAGAATATCTTCACATAGTTTACTTATATACCATGCTTTGGTTGTTTGATAGTTATTTCCGTAGTGTTACCCATGTTTTTTCAAATTGATTGTGTATGCTTTGATGAACAATACCTAGATTTTTAAAAGTACGCACAGAGTGCTGAGCATGTGGAGAGCATTGAATAAATACCATGTATTAAAAAGTTGCCAAACAAATATTTTTAATACCTACAATGCAAAAGGCACTTTGCTATGTCCAAAAGAGATGCAGAAAAATATAAAATAGGCTCCTTTCACTGAAGGTTTAAAATGTAATTGGAGAGAGATAAGTAATGAACGTCACTTAGAGTTAAAGTAAGCAGAAAAGGCTCTAGAGGAGAGGAGGTAGAATCAAAACTAGGCAGGATTTGATTTTGTGAAAGAGGAAGAAAACTGTATAGGAGGTAAACAGAGGCAAAATATGCATAACATATCCAGAAAACACTACATAAAACAACTTGACTGAATTGAAGTGTGGGAGAGTAGTGAGAAATCAGGTTGAAAATGTAGAATTTTTATTTCATAGAAATGAAATTTTTATTTCATTTCATTTTATTTTATTTCATTCATAGAATTAGATTTGGATGCCCTTAAGTGCTGGGATGAGAAGAGTGTACTTTGCTCCATAGGTAACGGAGAAGATTTAAAAGTTTTAGATTGAGAAAGAGCCTGCTAAAAGAAGTATTTTAGGAAAATCAGAGCAGCACCAATGCTAGGTATAGTATGAATTGGAATGAGAAGTGATAGGGCTATAATCTAGGCTTGAAGTAATGAGGATTTGCATTTAGTGGAAATAAGACTGGAGAGATGTCACACAAGTCTTCATTATGGATTGGATAAGAAAGGAGAATGTGGGGGGGGAGAAGAGGGGGACTTTGGTAGTTTTATTTTTTATTTTATTTTACTTTTAAAAGATTTTATTGGGGAATTGGGGGAGGGGAACAGACAAGTTGCTGACCTTTTGTTCTTCAGTCTAGTTGTGGAGGATGTCGCTTCACTGGCCCTTATTGCGCTCCTATCATTGCGCTCTTCCCAGGTGAGGCAGTTGCTCGCTTGGCATTGGACGGCCGCTCAAGGCAGCTCATGAAACCTCACGTTGGCTGCCGGCAGCTCACAAAAGCTCATGCCCACTGCCAGCCAGCCCCACCGCAGCCTACGCGGTCGCTGGAGACTCACGCCTGGCAGCCCAGCTCCAGGTCGAACTGTTGTTTACCATCTTAGCTGTAGAGGGCGCAGCATCACTGGCCTTTATGTGGGATCCTAACCAGGGCTCTGCTGCTCAGAGCTGGCGTCCCAAGCCAACTCTTAATCAACACGCCACTCTGCTGGCCCCGACTTTGATCATTTTAGTTCAATAAATTCTGGTTATGAAATTGAAGAGTGTTGGAACACCAAGACATCTGGGAACATCTGGGCCAATCCATACATTTTGTACATTAGGAATCTGAGACTGAGAGATTTAAAAATGTGTCCAAAGTTACTCAGCTAGTTAGCAACAAAGAAAGAACCATAATTTTATTAATGGCAGTATTGACAGAAATAGCTATGAAAGTATTAGTAGCTGGTTGAGGAGATAAAGACAGCTGGATTTATATTTTGGCTATGTTGAGGTGACAGTGGGATATATGACTAGATTTTGGCAGAGAAATTTAAGGCCTGGGTTGTAGTGCTCAGATTTGGGTATTGCCTTTAATTAGAGAGTGGGTGAAAGAATAATTGGCAAAGGAGACAAAGAGGGAGTAGTTAGCAGTAATGTTGATCATTGTCGATCACTGCCAAGAATTGAGAAGAATCAGAACTGCAAAAAGGTCTTAAAAATATATACTAGTGCTTATGAAATGTATAAAAGCAGAAGAAAGAAGAAAATTGCTTATAGTTACCCCATGCAGAAATAACCACAGTTAATATGCTGCTCTCTCTAGTATAACAGATGACCTTTGGATTCGACATTTGGGTGAACAATAGAGACTTCTATCCAAAACTCTTATTATTGGGACTAAGGATGAGAATTGTAGGCATAATAAAGACTGAGGGATATATATATATATATATGATATATATCATATATGTATATATATATAATTTTTTTAAAGATTTTATTGTGGAATCGGGGAAGGGGAACAGTGTTGGGGAATCTGGAAAGGGGAACAGTCAAGTTGTTGTCCTTTAATCTTAGTTGTGGAGGGCGCAGCTAGCTCAGCTCCAAGTCCAGTTGCCATCCGCCATCCAGCCGCCTGTTGGCAGCTCGCAGCCACTCAGGTCAAGGTGCCGTGTTCAATCTTAGTTGCGGGGGTGGAGACATAGACCACCATCCCATGCAGGAAGTCGAACCGGCAACCTTGTTGTTAGGAGCAGGTGCTCTCACCAGCTGAGCCATCCTGCCACCTGTTGGCAGCTCAGCTCAGGCACAGCTCACTGGCTCATGTGGGAATCAAACTGGTGACCCTGTTGCTCTGAGCTCACACTCTTAACCAACTCAGCCACTCAGCCAGCTCAAGACTGGGATAAATTTTTGACAGAGTCATTCTTTGTCATTCTTATGTATCCTTTCATTTCACACTACACAGGTACTGCTATTCCTGGTGGACGTTAGCCCTGCATTTGTGATATTTGAATAAGTAGACATTCAATGGTTAGCATTAGACATTTAGAGTGATCTAACAGGGTGGACAAGTGATCTGAATAAAATGATAAGGTATGAGTTTCTAAAAGGAAAGAGAAATTCTTGGTAAATAACATAAAATTGAAGGTAGCATGATTAAGAGTGTTCAGGTTAGGAGAATTAAAAGGTCAAGAGGAAGCATCTGTTTTTGAAGCCTATACAGAATAGCTACCAGAGGTCGAGGAGGTTGGGATAGTCCCTGGTTTTGTTTTGCTTTCCCAAGGACATCCTTCAGCCTGCTTTTTTGATATCAGTCCTTGGGAATAGGGCATTCATTATTGCTTACTAAATGATTTTAGTTTAATAAACCCTGATTATGAAATATAATGCCATTAGATAATATTTTTGTAATATGAAAGGTAATGCGATGTGAGGAAGTGCACTGTTTTGGAAATCATTGGATCAGGGATTGACTCTTGCCAACATGGTGTATGATTTTGAGCCAGTCATGTAATTCTTGAGCCTTATTTTTTCCTCATTTGGAAAATGAGGGAATGGACTAAATCTTTCTTAAAAACTTTGTGTATTTTAAAAGGGTGGAATCGTGGTAAAATGTGTATAAAATTTAAGAATGGCTTATCACTATGTATAACAAAAAACCAACTGCTTCTTGCCCCTCCCCCATTTCTGATTCCTGTTTTACAGGAAATTACTTCAAATTTCATAATAGTATCTTCTGGTGCTTACTTATATATTTCTAAATAACATAATCTACCATCAATACCTACCCCCCCCCCAATTCTGTATCTGTACCTATACTCTGCCCTTTTCCCATTTGCAATGAATGAACTGTTCAGTGTCCCATCTAAGGCTTCTCCATCTACTCGTGTAGAGAGGAATCCATCCCATTTGCACTCATGGACTTTGCCATTGTATTTCTCCCTCTTTTTCTTGTAGTTTTAATTTTTCCCTCTACAAGATCATTTCCTTCAATATGTATTATGGTTACTATTTGCTGCATGACATAACTCCCCCAAAACAGTGATGTAAAATAAGTACTTTACATTCACAGATATTATGGGTCAATAATTCAGATAGGGCACAGCAGTGATGGCCTGTTTCTACTCTATAATGTCTAGGACCTCAGTTGGGAAGACTTGTTGGCTGGGGGGAACTTGGAAGTGGGAGACAGGAATCATCTAGAGGTGTCTTCACTCACATGACTGGTAGTTGATGTTGGCTTTGAGATCTCAGCTGAGGCTGTTAATGTGGCCTGGACTTCCTTACAACATGGGC
Organism: Hipposideros armiger; assembly: GCF_001890085.2. Taxonomy (NCBI): domain Eukaryota; kingdom Metazoa; phylum Chordata; class Mammalia; order Chiroptera; family Hipposideridae; genus Hipposideros; species Hipposideros armiger. The sequence goes on along the minus strand of NW_017731445.1, from coordinate 142,603 downwards.
GCCTCAAGGTAGTTGGCTTTCTTACGTGGTTAGTCAGGGTTTAAAAGTGAGTGTTTCAGTGAACAGAGGTGGGGAAGGGTGGAGGATTAGATTTCACTTATTAACTGGGGAGTGGCAAGGTCACATTGTGGAAGAAAACATGTGGGATGGGAGATATTATTGTTATGGCCGTCTCTGGACAAGGCTATTGCCGTAGTTTACCCTTTTGCCACACTTCATATCCCTCCCACATCCAAAATATATGCAAAATAGATTGACCCCATCCTTGGAGACCTCTAATTCACATTCCATTATGACATCAGCTCAAAATCCAGTATGTCACCATCTAAATTAGGTCTAGATACAGATCAAGTTCCTTGGGTATGGCTTCTTGGGAATGATTCCTCTTTAACTTAAGGCCTTTGAAGAGCTAAGTAATATGTCCCCACATAATTAACATATAAGATTGGAAAGGCGCTTGTTAACTGCAGTAGACATTCCTGTTTAAAAAGAAGGACAAGGGAGGCACATAGCAGTCTGTGGCAATTCTGAAACCTGGCTGGGTGCATGTTGGCAATTCCTTAATTGGGGTTCACTCCTACTCCCTAGAAGTTGTTTGTTAGCCATGGCTGCTGCTTTTGGTCTTTAGTTTCACCTCCTGAATCATTCATTTTTTCCTTGGAAGAATTGATCTGTGTTTGCACGTGAGTAACCTTCTGAGCTTGCTTCCTGTGTATAGTGTGGTTTAGGATCCAAAGGCCTCCTTTTATTTTATGTACCATATTTTGCTGTGTATAATGCACACATTTTTGCTCAAATTTATGAGGGAAAAAGGATGCTCATTATACATGGGTAGTACTAATTCTGTATCTATATAAATGTTTTAATTGTTTTATTTATGCTTATGAATTAAAAGTGTAACTCTAGAAATCAATAACAATATCTGTATGCAAAATAATACCCTGGAATATGATCGGTTTTATGGCACTTACCACGAACTTGCAACGAAGAGTTCCTGGCTTTCTATGATACATAAATAAATGTGTTACCGATACATAAAATTTCTTGTATCTGTTTTTGTCTTTTGTAATTATTTGTTACATAAAATTTATTGTACCATAATGTTAAAAAATAAATGCTAAAATTCCTTTATAATACAAAAAACAAGTACCTAAATGTAAACAAATAAAAATTTGAATTAGAAAATTAAAGTAGAAGATTTTTTCCCTGAAAATTTGGGCCAAAAATGTGGGTGCGCATTATACATGGGAACGCATTATACACAGCAAAATACGGTAGTTACTGTCCCTTTCATTCTCAGCTAATATAACTCCTTTATAAACTTAGTGGACTTCCCATGTGTTAGTTCATCATCTACTCCATCAGACAAAAGCTATACCCACAAATCTCTTTTGAGAGGAGCTTTTTCCTGTCTTAGGCTCCCTGTGAGGCTGCTATGCAACAGCACTCATAAGATGCTTAGATAATCTTTTGTCTGAAAGGATCTAGGGTACTGACTTAGATCTTGCTGAGGTTTTAACAATGGATGTTACAGTCCCATTCTAGATTTAATCTTTGCCCTGAGGCCGTATCTTTAAGAACACTTTGCTGCCCGAAAAGACTGTTCTGAGCCCTTTACATTTCCTTGAAATTTCACTGAAAAAGTGAATAGCTCATTCTTCAGTTCATCTCTCTGCTTTCTCAATTATAAAGGCAGCTAGAAAAAGCACTTGGCTGCTGCTTCAACATTCTGCCTAGAATCTTGTTAATTCATCAAGTAGAGTTGATCCATGAACAACATGGGTTTGAACTGCTTGGGTCCACTTATATGTGGGTTTTTGTCAATAAATATATTGGAAAATTTTTTTGAAATTTGTGATAATTTGAAAAACTCCCAGATGAACTGTATAGTGTAGAAATATTAAAAAATTAAGAAAAAGAGCCCCACTGGCTGCTTTGAAAAGCCATCTTTGCCTTGTTCCCTTGTCTGGCTCGCTGCCGCCATAGCCACCTCTGCCGCCTGCAGTCATGGGCCTGGCAGCTTTTTCACCAGAGTTCTTGAGCTCTTGCTTTTTTTTTAATCCACTGCATTGGATCACTGGTGTGCCCTACCTTGTCAGACATGGTCGTGGATACCAGGTCCTAGGTCACCACCAAGGATTTAAAGGAGAAGTTGTGGAGGAAGCAGAAAATGGAAGAGAAGCACCTGCTAATGGGAATGCTAATGAGGAAAATGGGGAGCAGGAGACTGACAATGAGGCAGATGAATAAGAGGAGGAGGAGGAAGGTGATGGTGAGGAAGAGGATGGAGATAAAGATGAGGCAGAGGCAGCTATGAACGAAAGGGCAGCTGAAGATGATGTTGACACCAAGAAGCAGATGAAGATGACTAGACAGCAAAAAAGGAAAAGATAAAATTACAAAGAAAAAAAAAAAAAGGCAGCCTGTGACCTATTCACCCTCCACTTCCTGCCTCAGAATTTCCATGTGGCCACCTTCCAGTAGAGCGTCCCGCCCACCCACCCACCAAGGTCAGCTCACCTGCCAAAACCACAACATTAATTTGCAACAGGGGCGAAAAAAAGAGCCAAAACTTGCAAGGCCCTGCTTTTTTCTTAAAAGTGCTTTAAAAAGGAAAATTTGTATTTTTACATTGTATATTTTTGTACATATTGTTAGGGGTCAGCCATTTTTAATGATCTTGGGATGAACTCGGGCCTTTGGAGCATTCTTTGTCCTACTTCTGATTTTATTCGTGGTGTGACCATGTACATTATAATTTCAAAGGAGAAAAAAAGCCTTGTAAGAAAAGCAAAAACAATCTTAGTCCGAGCATTCCAGCAACTTTTCGTGTATACACTTATCTGTACAGCAGTTGGTTTGTATGAGATGGTTGAAAAGGCCAAGGATAAAAGGTTTCTTTTTTTTTTTGTCTATGAAGTTGCTGTTTATTTCTCTTTTTTTGGCCTGTTTGATGCATGTGTGGAACAACGTTCAACAACAACAGGAATTTTATTTTGCTGAGTTCTAAAAAAAAAATTAAGAAAATGTTAAGTATTTCTTAAATGTATAAGTATATGTGGATACTGGTCTATTTTATCATTTACTATCATAAAATATACACAAATCTATTATAAAAAGTTAAAATTTATCAAAACTTACATGCAGACTGTACATGGTGTCATTCACTGTCAAAATAACTAAACATTAAGATACAGTAGTAAATCATAACTGTAAAATTATAGTACATACTGCACTACTATAATAATTTCATACCCACCTTCTGTTGCTACTGCTGTGAGCCCATGATGTGAGTATCCGCTTAAAATGCCATGTGATGCAGATCATCTCCTTGTGAGCAGTTCGTCTCTCCTGTAAATTTCCTGTCGCAGTCCAAAGTGATCTCTTGTGGTTCTTGCGTACTTTTATGTTTAGTGCAATATTGTAAACCTTGAATAATACTGTGGGACCCATACAAAGTGCCACTAATGATGTTGGAATTGCTCCCAAGAAGCAGGGAAAAAGCATGACATCACAAAAACTTGAATTGCTTGATATGTACCCCAGATTGAGGTCTGCAGCTGCCATTTTAAGATAAATGAAGCTAACGTGAGGACCACTGTGTTAAAAAAAAAAAAAGGAAAGAAAATTTGTGAAATTGTTTTTGCAGCTGTGCCAACAGGCGTAAAAACCTTGTACTTTTTATGAAATACCTTTTTCTCTCGTATTGAAAATGCAGCTTTTATGTGGTTCAGGATTGCTATAAGAAAGGCATAACTATAGACTAATATAATTTTTTGAAAAGCAAAGTTATTATATGACAACTTAAAGCAAAAGGAAAGCGAAGGATCTAAAGCTGGAGGATTTAGGGCCAGCAAAGGATGGTTTGATAATTTTAGAGATTTGGCTTAAGAAATGTCAAGGTAACAGGAGAAACAGCATCTTGCCAACCAAGAGGCAGCAGACAGGTTCCCAGATGTCATTAAGAAAATCATTGAGGAGAAAGGATATCCTGCCTGAACATGTTTTTAATGCAGACAAGAGTGCCCTGTTCTGGAAAATGCCTTAAAGAGGCATTTATTAGTAAGGAAGAGAAGCAAGAGCACCAGGATTTAAGGTAAGAAGCGATAGGCTAACTATACTGCTTTTTGCAAATGCAGTCAGCTTTATGATCAGGATTGATCTTATCTGTAAAGCTGCTAATCGCCAAACCTCAAAGAGAAAAGATAAAATACCAGCTGTCAGTCTTTTGGTTGTATAAGAAAGCCTGGACAATGGGAACGCTTTTTTTGGATTGATTTTATTGATGCTTTGTTCCTGAAGCCAGGAAATACCTTGCCAGTAAGGGACTACCTTTTAAAGTTCTTTTGATACTGGACAATGCCCTTGGCCATCCAGAACCCCATGAGTTGAACACTGAAGGCATCGAAGTGGTCTACTTGCCCCCAAACACAGCATCTCTAATTCAGCCTCTAGATCAGGGAGTCTGTCATAAGGACCGTTAAGGCTCGTTATAAGTGGTACTCAATGGAAAGGATTGTCAATGCTATGGAAGACCCTGACAGAATATCATGAAAGTCTGGAAGGATTACACCATTGAAGATGCCATCATTGTTATAGAAAAAGCCATGGAAATCATCAAGCCTGAGATAGTAAATTCCTGCTGGAGAAAACTGTCTAGATGTTGTACGTAAGTTCACAGGAGTTATAACAACCTATCAAGGAAATCATGAAAGAGATTATGGATATGGCAAAAAAGGTAGGGAGTGAAGGGTTTCAAGATACAGACAGATCTTAGAGAAATTCAAGAGCTGATAGACACCACACCAGAAGAATCAACAGAAGACTACTTGATGGAGATGAGTGCTTTCCAACATGAGCTAGACCAGGAGGAAGAAGATGTAGAAGAAGCAGAACCAGAAAATAAATTGGCATTAGACAATCTGACAGAAGGGTTCCAATTATTCAAGACTGCTTTTGACTTCTTTTACAACATGGACCCTTCTATGATTCTGGCACTGAAACTAAAGCAAATGGTAGAAGAAGGATTGGTACTATATAGAAACATTTTTAGAGAAATGAGAAAGCAAAAAACTCAGACAGAAATTATGATATATTTTCGTAAAGTTATACCTCGTGTCCCTGCCTCTCCCATTTCCCCTTCTACCTCTTCCACTTCTGCCTCTGCCATTCCTGAGACAGCAAGACCAAGCCCTCCTCTCCCTCCTCCTCAGCTTACTCAGTGTGAAGACAATGAGGGTCAAGACCATGATGATGATCCACTGCCACTTAATGAATAGCAAATAATCATCAGATGATGTAGACTTTATTGATAAATACAGTATTGTAAATGTATTTTCTCTTCTTTATGACTTCCTTAGCATTTTCTTTTATCTAGCTTGCTTTATTGTAAGAATAAAGTATATAATACATGTAATATACAAAATATGTGTTAATCAACTGTTATTGGTAAGGCTTCTGGTCAACAGTAGGCTAATAATAGTTAAGTTTTTGGGGAGTCAAAAGTTATACACAGGTTTTCAACTGCACAGGGGGTCATTACCCCTAACCCCCGTGATGTCCAAGGGTCAACTATATATATTTTCCATGTTACCAGAGGTGGTAGTTTTGTCAAACTTTGCATTGCTGGATAACAAGGGTCTCCTTTTATTCACCCTTCAGTAGAATTTTCCTCACTTTCTTTCCTTTAAGCCCTCTGTGACAGCCTTTCTTGAGGCTTATTAGGCTTCCATTAAATCTCAGTGCCCATTATTTGTGAACACAAACCTCAGGTAGGTCCTCATCTGTTCCTGGCTACATTAGAACTGTTCTCTAACTCAGTAGTTCTTATCAGAATTACCTACAGGGCTGGTTGAAACATAAAAATGCTGGGCCCCACCCCCGGAGTTTCTGATTCAGTACCTCTGGAGTGGGACCTGAGAATCTGCATTTATAACAATTTTCCAGGCGATGTTGATGATGTTGGTTTGGGGACTAGACTCAGGACCACTGAAACTAGGCTCTGCAAAATTTTCCTAGCAAGGACCAGATAGTAATTACTGATATTTTAGGCTTTGCTGGCAAGATTGTCTCCATTGCAACTACTCAACTCTATCTTTGTGGTGCAACAGCAACCAAGAACAATACATAAATGAAAGGACTTACAAAGGCTTATTTATAAAACAGGCAACTCTCTGAATTTGACCTGTGAGCATTAGTTTGCCATTTCCCAATTTATATCATTACTTGACACATTCTTTTCAAGCTACTGCCCCATTTTTCACTCCCTGTTAGAGCAAAGCTCTTTGAAAGAGTTGTCTGTATTTTTCTCTTCTTTTTATTCTCTCAAAAATTTTATGTACGCTGAAGAGATGACATTTTAAATGTTTTAGAATTCAAAAAGTAGTAAATATCTCTTTATATATGTCAATTTGTGTATATGCAGTCATAACTCTAGATTAAATAGAAGAGGACTTGCTTATTCAAAAGTGGTATGTGTTATTAATTTCAATAAGTATTGCCAAATTGATCTCCATAGAAAGGCCAGCTTATACTTTTCTATACCTGTTTTCAGATGGTTTGATATTTGTCAATTTGAGGTGTGAAAAATGGAATCTTATAATTTGAATTTGCTTTAAGTTTTTCTTTTCTGGGAATGGTTCACTCATATCCTGGCCCATTTTCCGTCAGACCATTTACTTTGATTTGTGAGAGCCCTTTTTAGACTAAGAAAAATAGCTCTGTTTGTGAAGTGAATTGTAAATATTTCTCCCAGGTTGTCTTTTAATCTTTTTGTCTGTGTTTATACTGTGATTTTTTTTTTGTCATGCATGCTTTTTTGGCTTTTATGCTGTTCTTTTTGGTAGTCATTCCTTTTATGACTTAAAACAAAACAAAACAAAACAAACAAAAAACCATACTTAGGTCTCTGCTTAACCCTGAAATTATATTTTGAAACTCTCCCATGTTTTCTTGGTCCATCTGGAATTTATATTGGTGCAAGGTGTAAGATGGTATCCATCTTTTTTCCCTCAGATGGTTGTCCGGTTATTCCAACACTATTTGTTGAATAATCCTTCTTTTCTCTGATGCTGTGAAAGTGCTTTAGATGATGTATATAGTTGGGCCTATTTTTAGAGTTTGTTTTATTCCAACATTGGCTGCTGTGAAACTATACTGTAATTTCTAAGTTAGGGAATATTTCTATTTATTTATTTTTAGGCCCTGTATAGTGTTTATAGTACATGGGAGGTATTTAAATGTTTGGGGGAAAAAAAGAATAAATCAACAGTTTAGGGATATAATCAGATCTTTGTGTCAATTATTCAATTTAGTTATTACTTCTATTTAATTCCCCTCATTCTTATTTTTAAACTTGGATTTAATCTTGGCTTTTTATTTTTTTGGCTTTATTTTGAGGTATTATTTTTTGTATTTAATGAATGGGTATTTGCTAACCTGTGAGTCTGCTCTTACTAATCGTTTTTGGCCTTAAATTGTTAAAAATTTACAATATGGTTTTATCTATCAAATTTGCATAGCAAGAGAAGTTTGTCACTTCATAATGGCAGCCCACAGGATAGAGTGAATCAATGGAGAATTGGAACCCCTAAAGTTTTCCAATATATTGGTTTTTACAAAGTTTTGACGTGGAAAGATTCACAAGGAGAGGATTTTAGGACTTGGGGTATGATCAAGAAATGAAAATAGTAAACTATAGGATAAGTCCACCTGATTCATAATGGATAAATGAGGAAGTGGAAATCCATCTGAAACAGAAAATGCTTCAGTTTCAGAGAATTATGTTTTCATTTCCATGTTTATGTATTCCTTGTTCTTTGTTTATCCATATGTGCTTAATTTTATTTTTTATCTAATACATTATATAATCTTTAAAGAATTATCTTAGGGCCGGCTGAGTGGCGCATTGGTTAGGAGTTGGCTTGGGACACCAGCTCTGAGCAGCAAGGCCCTGGTTCAGTTCCCACATGAAGGGCCAGTGACGCTGCTCCCTCTAAGATGGTGAACAATGGCTCGCCCTGGAGCTGGGCTGCTGTAAGTTGCCGGCAATGGCATAGGCTGCATGCAGTGGGGCTGGCCAGCAGCAGGGTGTGTGCTTTCTTGAGCCACCGTGAGCGGCCTTCCAGTGGACAGCGAGCCACTGCCTCACCTGGGAAGAGCACAATGATAATACCAACATGGGCCAGTGTAGCGATGTCCTCCACAACTAGACTGAAGAACAAAAGGACAGCAACTTGTCTGTTCCCCTTCCCCGATTCCCCAACGCTGTTCCCCTCCCCCAACTCCCCAATAAAATCTTTAAAAAAAAAAGAATTATTTTAGAGGAATATCTGAAATAATGTTCTTCTGGCATGGTAGTATTTTAAAAATCATTATGAACTTAAATTCATACTGATTTAAATAACTTAGATTTCTTTGAATGTCAGTAGCAGAAGATAGTGTTAAATATGTCAACAGTGGAATTAAAGTTCCTCTGCAATTTTATTTTCTATAAGTAAACTCATCACTTTTCAAATTAAAAAAGTTTTGTTTTTTTTTTGTAATACAGCCTTGGAATATGATGGTTTTTCAATGAGATCTTAAGGGGGAAAAATCAATTTTCAAAGATCTGTTTCAAACATTTTCCCACATCTTATTCACACTTGTTTTTTTTTTTGTTTGTTTGTTTTGTGTGTGTGTGTGTGTTATAAATTTTAAATTGGCCTTTTCCTATATAGTCATCATTAAGCATGATTCTAAGGAATAGCTCAAAATCTTCTAAAAATAGGGGAAGGCGATAAATTTGCAGAATAATTCACATTTTCTCTCTTTTGTATTTATATGTAAACCATGGCATCAGGTTTCTCAGGAGGTTTGAAAAATTGTTGCCTGTCATGTATGTACTAATGTGACTGGCCCAAGGTAAAATGATGGTTTGACTTTAATATACCTTAAATGTGAAGATGTTCTCATCCTCTTTTACAAAGTCTCAAAATTGACAAATATTCACCTTAGATCCCTTGCTTCTTATGTGAATCATGATGTTATTTGTAAAAATATGCATTTGCATATATTTTATACACTGTTTCAAGAGGCAATATACAAATTTAAGATGTAATATACAAATTTTGAACAATATCTCTTCAAATAGAAAAATTCAAGTGAATAAAAACGATCATTTAAAAATTACATTCATCAATAAAAGGGGCAAAAAGAATTTCAAGTCTTCTTGTGATTGACAGGAAGAACTTGCTTAACAAATTTTAATACCTTTCTGCAAATTCAGATACAGTTTTAAATGAATAGTGTCATCCTGTACGGTTCTCTACTCATTCATTCATTCATTCATTCATTCATTCATTCAGCTCATCAGTCACTCACTCAAGTCACTTAGTGGGTCAGTTGTTTACTTAGTGAGTCACTCAGTCACTCACTCACAAATTCTTAGATACTGTTTTTTTCATATCTTTGCCAACACTGGATATTGCTGATCTTCTTAATCTTTGCCAGTTTGATAGGGAAGAAACAATATCTCATTTTTATTTACTTTTTTCTGATTATTAGTGACGTTGACTTTGTTTTCATTTTAGGGAATATTTGCATTTTTGTGAAATGCCTATTCATGTTCTTTTGTCCATTTTCTCATTGATTTGTAAGGATTACTTGTATAAGCATATTAAATCTATGTAGCATATGTTTTTTTGTCAGTTTTAAAAACACTTGAATATTATGTTTATAATTTGATGTAGTCAAGTTATCAGTCTTTATTGCCTTTATTTATTTATTTATTTGCTTAGATGTTATGTTTGGGAAGGATGTACATATGTGAAAGATTTTTTTGGTTTAGAAATAATTAAAGTGGATGGATTTAAAGCACACCAAAGAAATTATAGGAAATGTCCAACTTCAAATGTGTAAGGGAATGAGCCAGAAGAGCATGAAGAAGAGCTAACAGCAGTGATTTTTTACAAACACAATAGTATTTACAAACACTTGAAAATGTTTTAAGTCATTTTGAAGGAATAGAATACAAATACAAAGAGAATTGTAATGTAAAACTGAGATAAAGGCATATATACTCATTGTAGAGATGGTTTCCTAGCAACAGTTAGTCCAACTTTGAAGTAATTTTTAGACTTCTTTATGTTTACTTTAGGAGTTTTCTTTTTCTAATTTCTGAGCGTGTGTTTCCTTATGGTCAATTTTTGTAAATATTTTATATGTGTTCAAAAATATATTTTTGGTGGAAGGTCACAATATATTTGTCATTTTTCTAGTGGATTGTTTGTCTTTTATCAGTTTGTGGAGTTCTCTTACTGCTTGTTTGACAAATGAATTGCAAATATTTTCTCTTGGTCTGTCTTTTGGTTTTATTTATGATTCCTTTTCTCCAGAGAAATTGAAAATTTAATATAATCTTTTTATTTATTGTGCCGGTAAAAAACTTGAATGACTTTAGTGTCATTAATTTTATAAAGAGGCAAGTTATGTAAGATAGTAGGGAAAAGGGCAGACTATGTGGAATTGGACAAGTGAATGTCCTGACTAAGGCGTTGAAATTCAAGTGGGAATAAAAAACACTTTATTAGGACAAGAAAATATGGACTCATGCAGCCAATTTGTGTTACTTTTGTTATGGACTTTGGGTTTCTCTTTTTGAATAAGAAAGTTTTTCCACTACAGGTAAAAGTCATCTCAAAGGTTCTTTCAGTATTTTCATTAAAAATTTTTATATTTTACATTAAGTATTCATATATAATTTATTTTTTTTACATAAAATGTAGGTTTCGCATGTTTTTTGCAGTTGTACTATCAATTATACCAGTACCTTTTTTTTTTTTTTTAAAGATTTTTATTGAGGAATTGGGGGAAGGGGAACAGACAAGTTGCTGTCGTTTTGTTCTTCAGTCTAGTTGTGGAGGACATCTCTACACTGGCCCAAGTTGACACCATCATTGCACTCTTCCCGGGCGAGGCAGATCAGTCTCCCACTTCTGGACGGCCACTCACTGCGATTGCTGGCCGCTCACGCTGGCTGCTGGCTATACACGGTAGCCCATGGCAACCCACTGCCACAGGGGCTGCAGCCTACGCCATCACCGGTGACTCACAGCAGCCCAGCTCCAGGTTGAGCTGTTGTTCAGCATCTTAGCTGTAGAGGGCAGTGTCACTGGCCCTCATATGTGGGATCCGAACCTGGGCTCTTTGGCGTCCCAAGCCAGTTCTTAACCATCGCGCCACTCGGCCGGCCCACCAGTACCTTTTGTAAACAAATATCCTTTTTCTACTGTATTGAAATATCATTATTAAGTTCCCTTATCTACTTGGGTTTATTTCTGGATGCTCTTTTGGTCGACTGATCTGACTGTGTATATACCAAAACTATTGGAGTTTTAAATGCCTATCAAATACATTGAAGCAGAATTTAATAGTATTATATTTACAAAAATATTTGTCATTTTCATTTAACCTTGTTTATAGGAGTTGCACACATCTTTGTATAATAAATATGATTCTCGTATTATCCCATACACTACCCCGTTCATTAATCCAAAGAAAGGTTTCTTTTTGTACTATTACAGCTTTTGTAAGTGTACTTTAGATGAAGAAAGAGTTTGTGTATGCACAAGCAAAGAAAGATTAGCAAATAACCAACTGCTTTTTGTGTACCATCTTTTGGTTTAATGTATCAGATTCACAGAGTACCTTTTACTTTAGCAAACTCTTCTAAGTTTTGGATAATGAAACCCTATAACGCCTCCCCTCCTACAACCAAATTACTTTGGTTTTAAAGTGTTCAAAATCCGGCTTTACAGTCAGTCAGAGAAAGACAAATACCATATGATCTCACTTATATGTGCATTCTAAAAAACTGAATAAATGAGAAATATGTCTCAGAGACACAGAGGAAAAACTGATGTTTGCTAGTAGGGAGGGGGTGGGATGAAGGAGAAGGGGAAGGGGTGAGACAATACAAATTGGTAACTACAATATGGCCTCAGGGATAGACACGACAGTCTGGGGAATATAATCAATAATGTTGTAAATATTTTTTAGGGGCCAGATGGACTCGTGTCTTGTTAGGGAGACCACTTCATAGTCCGTGTAGAGGCCTGACCACCACACTGTATTTCTGAAGCTGATGTTGAATAATAATGTATGTCAACTATAATTATATATACATATAGTCACGGGACGTGGAGTAGAGAGTGGGAATGGAGTCAATGGAATTGTAATAGATAAGCATGATATTGGGGGTGGGAGGGCAGTAGATGGGGGGAGAGGGGTTGTTACTTTGTGAGAGGTGAAAAGGATAACTGTTGCATTGTTCTGTACACCTGAAACTAACAATAAAATAAAAAGCTACAACAAAAAACAAAATCCGGCTTTACAAAATTTATCCCATGGCTTTATACTAAATGTGCTTAATATAATAGTCTCTACCATTTCTGACTATAAAATTTTAAATCTAATGTTTATAGTCCATTGAAATGCACAGCATAATGGATTAGATGGTGTGAGTATAAAATAAAAACATTTAAAAAGCTATCTTTTTTAAGACTTTTTTTCCTAAATTAAGTTTTCTTTTATATCTAGAATACATTTTTCCTATGCTATGTGAGAAGGACATTTCATTTTTGACAAAAGAGGAAATGAATGCTCACTCTCTCTTTAAAGACCAACATTATATAGGAGAAAGAAAAAGAAAGTTTATATGTTAAAATAATTCATTTACCTGTATTTACCATTCACCTTTCACAATTGTTGGGTCACTTTTTGCTTTAGACTTATTTATTTATTTATTTAATTAAATTTTTTTTTTAGATTTTTATTTATTTATTTTTTATTGGGGAATTGAGGGGATGGGAACAGTGCTAGGGAATTGGGGGAAGAGGAACAGACAAGTTGCTGTCGTTTTGTTCTTCAGTCTAGTTGTGGAGGACGTTGCTTCACTGGCCCAAGTTGGCACCATCATTGCGCTCTTCCCTGGC
>NW_017731445.1:121365-127329 GCF_001890085.2 Hipposideros armiger | reverse complement strand
GGGCCCTCTGGTGTCCCAAGCCAGCTCTTAACCAACATGCGACTTGGCTGGCCCAGCTTTTCTCTTTATGCATGATGTTCTAATGTTCTGCAGTTTACCTATGATATATCTAGGTGTGGATTTTTAAAATTTATTTTACTCTATTTGACTCCTGATAATGTCTTTATTTGGTTTTGGAAAAATTTTAGCCATTATTGCTTTCAGTGTTCTTACTAATTATCTACTAGATGCATTCTGGGGCCCTCACAATCCTTTCTCTATGTCTCTTTACTACATTTTCAAATTTTTTATATCTTTATTTGTAGTTACTGCTTTCTGGGTGAATTCCTTAGTACTACCTTTCAGTTTACTACTCCCCTTTCGTCTCTTTCTAGGCTATTGTTATTCCTAATATTTTGCTGAAATCATTTTGTTTTTGTTTTTTAGTTCTTGTTCTTTTCATGAATGTTATTCTTTCCCTTGTATCTTTGAGCATCAATAATATATTTATTTTGAAGTTTTTATCAGACCATATTATTTCTTTGATCTTGAGTAGGTTCAGGCATTGATATTTATAAAAAGTTCCCTGTGTAATTCTAACTTGTAGCCAGGGATGAGAACCATTGCTTTAAATTATTTCAGTATGGAGTACAGTGATTGTAACATTATTTTAAAGATGAAGGAAGTCAGAGAAGAAATGCGGTGAATGCTAAAGACTCACACTGTGTTAAGATTAGACAGGGGACAAGAGTTGGGACTAATAATTTTTAAACTGGATTATAAATTAAATATTTAAAAATCTACATTAATTGAAAAATATTTTTAATAAGTTTTTACAGTGCATGTTTTCTTGCAGATTGTTCAAATTGGTTTTGTAAAGGAGAGTGTTTGATTAGATATTTTAGATATAATGGTATTTGACATCTTAAATATATTCTGTTTGGGATATTTTTTAAGAATAAGTAGTGACATTTTGTTTTTTTGTCTGACTAGAAATGAATTAAACTTTGGCTGTATTCAGATATCAGTATTTTTAAAAGAAAAAAATTTGTAGTAAATTTTATGAAAGAGCTTTGCTTTTAAACCTACAGGAGAGATGAATTCTAAAACACAAAATAAAATTTCAGACTTCATTTCCTGAAATTTTCTGATTGAATAACCTGAAAACACTCTTATTAAGAAATGCTAGATAAAATACAACAAACATCATTTTAAAAAGCTTTTTTTTTTAGGGGGAATTTTGAACATACAAAAGTGGACACAATACTATAATTCACTAATCTCTCTGCCTCAGTAGCCCTTATTACTTGTAGTCAATTCTGTGCCATCTACTTTCCCCACTACTGTGTTATTTTTGAAGCGCATGGTAGACATCATATCATTTCTACCATTAATATTTCTATATGTAACTCCAAAATATAAGAAAACTTTTTAAAATAAAATCACAATTCCTTAACATCTTTAAATATTCAGCAAATAATCAGATTTCTATTTGATATATCATAAATGGTTTTTATTTTTATAGCTTCATTTTTTTAAACCAGGATCAAAATAAGGTTCACAAAATAAGGTTCACATAGTCTCTCTTAATCTGTTTCTTGCATTGCCTCTCTTTTACTTTTTTTTACTAGGTTAGTTATAGTTTCCCACAGTCCAGATTGTGCTGATCACATCCTCATTGTGTAGTTTAATGTTTCTCTGTTCTCTGCATGTCCTGTTAATTGTTATGTTACAGGTTTGATTGTCTTCAAGATTTTCATAGCTGCCAGAAAATATTTTCTTACGTATTCTTGTCTTACTATTTCTACTTTTTCAGCTGATTGCCCTTCAGTTCTTTTAGTAGGGCCCTTCTGAATTTCCTATTTTCTTGAAAACTGAGTTCTCTATAGCATGTCTCTTTCTGCTTCCTTACCTTCATTGAATGTTGCCTTTCCTAAAGGTATTGGCATGACATCTACCCTAGGCTCTAGATGAGGTATTTACATGGCTGCTTTATGTTTTAGCTTATTTTTATATTCTTCTTTAATCTTTGACTATCAGCAGCTACCTTTTTTCTTTTCTGCTCTTCACTCTTAAGAATATAGCCTTGCCAACTTGATTTTATTATTTCCTGATTACTCTCTTTTTAAAATTTTCCCCCAGATATTTCATAACATTGCTTTACAAAGATTGCACAGAAGAGCTTACAGTGCAAACCAGTTTAGTTACAGTAAGAAGCTCTGTTCTTAGGACTTCAATTCTTTTCTCCAGAGGGAGTCAGTTTTGACTCTTTTAACTTCTGGTAGTTCAATTCCATTTCACCTATGCCACCGTTTTCTTCCCCTCTTTCTTTCCTCTTTTCACTCTTATTTCCTGTATTGGCGCACATTGTAATTTAAGGTAATACATTTATAACTTTATTTCTTCTTCCAGCAAACCATGGCAATATTTGTTGATTTCTGACTTTCTAAGATTAAAGCTCCTCTCCTAAGCTTCTCTTTAGCTCCTATCCTTGCTTTCACCTTTTAGCCTCTAACATTTGTATTTTTATGTTAAGGTTAATATTTACATCCTGTTAGGTAACCATAATTAAAACTTTAGTGCTTTGTAGTTGACTTTAATTGCAAAAACAATGCCAGTGCCTATATTATATTGAGGGTTGTTTGTAACAGAGCCCAAGGAGTATGCTGTACTGTTATTTCATCCCCTTTCTTGTCAAGTTTCCTAACACTGGGAGTGCCTTTTTGTTTTCTTTCACTGCTTTCCTTTATTATATCTTCTGTAGGTGTTTCTATTTTGTTTTGTTGTGTTTTTAACTCCATCATAGCAAGCAGTCTAGCATCCATTTTTTTCTGAAATCTTCCAGAGTCCCTCTGCTCCTGTCTGGGCTGAGTGTGCCTGTCAGGCATGCTGCCTGGCTGTTATCATAGGACTTGACTACTTTCCAGGGTTGGATCTATTTTCTGGACCAGATACCATCTTTTTTTTATTTACTCCTTTGGTTCGGTAGGTTGTATCTTAAGAAAGTAATTTGTTAAATACCACTTTTAAGGTAGACTTTGAATCTTTGAATGTTTGAAAATGCCTTTATTCTGCTGGGTAAGAATTGTAAGTTGAAAACCAGTATGAGATTAGAAAATTCAAAATGAAAAGGAAAAGCTATCCTTATCCTTCATGTCCTTTTCCTACAGGTAGTCTTTTAACTTATTTGCTAAGTTCAGTGGATTCTTTTACTCTGTTTCTATCTTATTTAACCTCTTCATAGTTAATATTTGACAACTCTTTTCATGAAACTTTTTTTAAGAGAATTTTGTTTTTATTAAAATATATGTGAAGAAAAGCACAGTAATTAGAAATATCACATATCGCAGAATGAATTTTTGCAAAGTGAACACTTTCAGTTTTTCTTCGATTTCTCTGGCCATTTCTTTTCAAGAATCTTTGCTGCATTTCTCTCTATGCGCCTCTATCTCCAATAATTCTAACTACCCCTTAAATGTTGTGTGGTCTCAAAGATTTGGTCGCTGACCCTCTTCTCACCTTATACCTTATATCTGGGTATCATGTACGTCTGTGACTAAAGCTACCTTCTTCATGCCTAATGACTCTCAAACCTGTAACAAAAGCACATAATGTTTCCTTTAGCCTTCATAAATCTAGCTGCTTATAGGATATTTCAAGCCGAATGTATCATAGGTAACTCAAATTCATTATGTGCCAAATTGGATCCATCATTCCTCCAAAACTATTCTACCATTTATCCAATTCTGTGAATTGTAACACTGAACCCCCAAGCCTCTCAAACCCAAAGCAAAAAATCATTCTTGGGCCGGCTGAGTGACGCATTGGTGAAGAGCTGGCTTGGGACGCCAGAGAGCCCCGGTTCGGATCCCACATATGAGGTCCAGTGACACTGCCCTCTACAGCTAAGATGCTGGACAACAGCTCAACCTGGAGCTGGGCTGCTGTGGGTCTCTGGCGATGGTGTAGGCTGCAGCCCCTGCTGCAGTGGGTTGCCATGGGCTACCGTGTGTAGCCAGCAGCCAGCGTGAGCGGCCAGCAGCCNCTGGCCGCTCACGCTGGCTGCTGGCCACACACGGTAGCCCATGGCAACCCACTGCCACAGGAGCTGCAGCCTACGCCGTCGCCAGCGACTCACGGCAGCCCAGATCCAGGTTGAGTTGTTGTTCAGCATCTTAGCTGTGGAGGGCAGTGTCACTGGCCCTTATATGTGGGATCCAAACCGTGGCCCCTTGGCGTCCCAAGCCAGTTCTTAACCATCGCGCTGCTCAGCCGGCCCTAGATTTATTTTTTTGAGAACTAAACATTACAGATCCAGTTGAAGCTCATATACCTATTCCCATTGATGCATAGCATTAGTATAGCACCACACAGCACAGCATAGCATTTCCATTGTATGAAGAGTCCACAATTAATTGATATCATTTTTTATACTAATGAACATTAATGTTATTTATAGTTTTTAATCATAACAAATAATGCTACTCTGAAAATCATGTACCAGCACATTCATTTTTCTAGAGTTATACCTAGAAATAGAATTTCTGGGTTGTTCAATAGGTATATTTTCAGACTACTTAATGTAGCCTAATTGCTCTCCAAAACTGGTTATTTGAAGGGTTCTTCTGCTCTGCATCCTCTCTACCACACTTGGTTTTTTCAGACTTTTTAATTTTACCAACCTGATGGGCATGATTAAGTAACTTACTTTACTTTTTATCTCTTGATTATATGTGAGATTTACCATCTCCTTTTATGTTTATTTATCTATTTATATATTTTGCTCTTTTTTCCATTGGGGTTTCTATTGCCTGTTGATTTATATTTTGCAGTTACCATAGTCTTTCAGTTTGTAGCTTGGCTTGTAATCAACAATGATTAGTACCATTTTGTCAAATTGATCAAAATGTCTCTTTTTTTAGTTCACCTTTCTGTATGGTTTTGTTTAGTGTCTCTCCTAAGCACTATAGACCTTGATTTAAAAATTTCAGTCTGATGTTCTTTGTCTTTTAGAAGGTGGGTTTAATTGGCTTATTATATTTATTGTATTTGTTGACATTTGGACTTAAAATTTTTTGCTATCTAATTTTTTTTTGTTTGTCATTTTCTTTACTTTTTTCTTCTTTCCTTCTTATAGATTATAAGTCAACCCTTTAATGGTTACCTTTAAAATTTTTGACATATGCTTAAATATAAACTTTTATAACAAAGTCCAAAGTTGTTTTGTATACTTCAACTAAATAGGCAAAGAGGAATCAAACACCCTTTTTCTTTTTATTCTATCTAAAGTTTCAGTTTCATGTGTTTCTTTTTAACAGGTTTTTTTTTTCATTTTTAAAAGCTTGTAAGTACCTAATTCCATTTACCAATACTTTATCAATTTTAGTGCTTACTGCCGTAACTTAAATGCTTTCTATCTGAATTCTGTTTTTCTCTCATTAAAATTTATCTATTAATACTTTGTTTATTAAGAGTCTGTGTGTGGTTTAATATTTTTTCTTTATATGGCTTTGAGTGTCTGAAAATGTCTTTTTTTCCCTATTTTTGAAAAATAGTTTTCTGGATTTTTCTGTCATCAATTTGAAGATATTACTGCATTGTCATCTGGTGTCAATTGTTGATGAGAAGATGCCAATTTAATTTTCATTTATTTGTAGATAATCTCTCTTTTCTCTTTGGTAGCTATTCAGCTTTTCTATTTTTTTAAGATTTTTATTGGGGAATTGGGGGATGGGAACAGCGCTGGGGAATTTGGGGAAGGGGAACAGATAATTTGTGGTCCTTTTGTTCTTCCTTTTGTTCTTCAGTCTAGTTGTGGAGGACGTTGCTTCACTGGCCCAAGTTGGCACCATCATTACGCTCTTCCTGGGTGAGGCAGATCAGTCGCTGGCTTCTGGACGGCCACTCACTGCGGCTGCTGGCCGCTCACACTGGCTGCTGGCTACACACGGTAGGTAGCCCATGGCAACCCACTGCAGCAGGGGC
>NW_017731445.1:116184-118130 GCF_001890085.2 Hipposideros armiger | reverse complement strand
CAGAAGCGGGCTACTGATCTGCCTCGCCCAGGAAGAGTGCAATGATGGTGTCAACTTGGGCTAGTGAAGCAACGTCCTCCACAACTAGGCTGAAGAACAAAACGACAGCAACTTGTCTGTTCCCCTTCCCCCAATTCCCCAGCGCTGTTCCAATTCCCCAATAAAAATCTTAAAAAAAAAATCATTCTTCTCATATATCAAGCTGATTACTATAAATCTTCCTTTTACTTGTCTCACAGGTTCTTTGGATTCCAAATATCTTAAATTCATTTTTCCATTCAAGCTTACGGCTTTCTAAATACCTAGTCACTCAGTTAGAAATCTCAGATTCATGTTAGATTTCTCCCTTTTCTTTATATCCAATTGGTGATCAAGGTAGATTTATGTAGTACATACTCGTATCCTTGTCATTTCATTTTGTATATTCTATTCCAATTTCTGCAACACTTTCTGTATTGTTTTATATCTGTCCACATTATTTTCCTTCCACTCCAGATAAAGAGCTTTTGAGGCAAAGGGTTATATCTTTATTTTGGAAAATGTTGATTGAGTAAACAAATATGAGGTAAGTTGAAATGAAGGCAGATAATAAAATGATATGTAAACAGAAAAGTGATAGAATGCATTTAGACTAGAAAATTTGACATTATAATTTTTAAATTATAAAATTTCTCATAAATTAACAAATATGGTATATTTTGTGTTTTGTCCATGTCTTAGCTGAATTGCTCCTAAAATATCTCTGTAAAGACAGGGGAAAAATATAAGTAAACATGGTATAATGACATTTTACATTGTTTTGTCAAGATTCATAAAGCAAAATAAACAACAACAAAAAAACAAACCTAAACCTTTGCTGCTGAGCAGGATGGCTCAGCTAAAAACAAAACAAACAAACAAAAAAACAAACAAAAAAGGATTCATAAAGCAGCATTATATATTTTACTGTATCACCAGGAAATTTCTGTGGCAGTGATAGCTTATTGTGGTATACTTTCCAAAATAGTCTCTATTCTCTTAACACTGGATTTAAGTGATTTTTTTTCTACTTTTAATTTTTTTACAAATAATAGAGAATGAAAACCAGCATTCACTTAAAGAAAATATAGCTAAATTCCAACAAGTTAATTACAATAAATTCCAAATATTAGCAATTAATACAAAAAGATATTTTACAAACTGTATGTGAAGATTGTTTTAAGGTTAGCCCAGAGGCTAATTAGTGAAGTACTTTTTTTTTGTTTTTTAAAGATTTTATTGGGGAATTGGGTGAGGGGAACAGCATTAGGGAATCGGGGAAGGGGAGCAGACAAGCTGCTGTCCTTTTGTTCTTCAGTCTAGTTGTGGAGGAAGTCGCTTCACTGGCCCATGTTGGTATTATCATTGCACTCTTCCTGGGTGAGGCAGTCAGTCGTCAGCCATTGGACGGCCGCTCACGGCGGCTTTTGGCCGCTCACGCTGGCTGCCGGCCGCTCACGCTGGGTGCCAGCCACTCATGGTAGCTTATGGCAGCCCACTGCAGCTTTACTGCAGCCTGTGCTTGTCACCAGCGACTCACGGCAGCCCAGCTCCAGTTCGAACTGTTGTTCACCATCTTAGCTGTAGAGGGCGCAGTGTCACTGGCCCTAATGTGGGATCTGAATCGGGGACTTGCTGCTCAGAGCTGTAATCCCAAGCCAACTCTTAACCAATTCGCCACTCAGCCAGCCCATGAAGTACTTTTTAATAGTATTATATCAGAGAAGAATTCTACTTAATGGAAGAGATGATAGGGGTGAAAACCAAGGGATATATTGCTGACACCAGAAAATGTTTTAGGAAAGTGTCCTTTTTTTTTTTTTTGTTCAAAATTTTATTTATTTATTTATTTATTTATTTATTGTTAGTTTCAGGTGTACAGAACAATGCAATAGTTACCCTTTTCACCCTCACAAAGTAACAACCCC
>NW_017731445.1:60263-114454 GCF_001890085.2 Hipposideros armiger | reverse complement strand
ATTCTAACAGGCACCATGATAGCGCAAAATCGCGAATCTTCAATGCATATGTAAAGAAATATACGGTAACCCGAATTTACCACACTGGCAAAATCGCACACAGCCGAGCATACACCCAGCAGCGCTGCTGATGCCTGAACAGTATGTGGAATGAAGTGGGCGGGCATTGGGAGGCCACTATGGCACGGGGCAAGCACTATGGGCAGTCTATCTGAAGTGTACCTGGCGTATAAGATGACCCCCCACTTGGAGGCATATTTTTCAGGGCCAAAAAATCGTCTTATACGCCGGCAAATACGGTAAAAGTATGGGAGGCAAAAAAATAATCTATACTTCTTGCAGTTCCCTTTCTAGCTGTCATCCTCAAGTGTTAGCTTAGCTTTTGAGGAATGTTGGGATACAGGATAGATACATTAATTCTATAACACCCTGATACTCTAGTTCTCAGCCAGTGTTTGTCATTACCTTGGAAAGTTATATTTGATTTTTTAAAAATCTGAGAACTTTTTTAAACAATAGTTGCTGAAAAGTAGATCTAAATTCTTTTCACTGATGATTTTTGTTAAAGAGATGACGTTCCTATTACCCATGATAAGAAGCTCAAATTGGACTCTCTCTGCCCTTGTACAATTCATGTTATGTATATTTTCTTGGCTTTCTCCTTACTTGGATGTTTGAGTATAGCATAGGGAGATATTGCTTTAGATACAATAGGCCAAATGTGAACTTAAAAGTGCGTTTGGGTAGCCAAATATCTGGTAGAAACCAACAAACCTAGAGTAGAAAGAAATGAGAGTAGAAGAAGACAATAAAAGTTTGTTTTGATGCTAACAGATATCTGTCTGGAGGCATTGTTTAACATTTCTTTCAAGAATAGGCATACTTGTTAAAAAACGGTTTTATTGAGACATAATTCACATACTACACAGTTTTACCCCTAACCATACATTTTTGTTTTAACTGAAGAAGCAAAACTAGAACCTATATGATTGTAGGGCTTCAGAATGAGTCACCCCAGATGTGGTCTGTGCTATGCCTATCATTTTGAGCTAAAGGCAAGGGAATCCCTCCAGGCTCAAGAGAAACTTCTGCCCACCCCCACCCCTCCTTAACTACTGGGAAGAATTTAAGTTAGGAGCCTTGCCCATAGTAAGAGATCATCAGAGGTAACCTTTTTGATCTATCTCTAAGACAAGGCAAACTATGAATTACTGAATGTCTGCTGTTATCCTGCAATGACCATCCTCCCCTATGAAGCCCCAGGCATCTTACCTCATCCTTAGCTCAGAATGCTCTATATACCTCATTTTAACTTTCTGTCCCCGAACCTCTCATGTATGTGGGGTCTCTGACTCTCATGTATGTGAGGTTCCCATGTACATGAAATTAAATTTGACTTTTCTCTTGTTAATCTGTCTCATGTCTACTTGATTATTCAACCAGCCAAAAAAACCAGAGGAGGGAGGGGGGAATTTTTCCCTTCTCCATATGAACATGAATAGTGAGAAATTGTGTTTAGATAGTATTCCCAATAGCTTTAACAGTAAGTTTTCTACTGGATTTTGTACTTTTCTCAAGCCATTCTCAAAGAGCTTTTTAGGTTTATTAGATGAGGGTGAGGGATTATGGAGGTAATAACCCTTTGTCTTCTGGAATGGTATTATGGACGAATGAACAGAAGGAAAGGTTTTCTATGTTATTTAGAAATAAATTCATTTTGAAATATTGGGAGATTTTCTAGATATCCTTTTGATATTAATTTCTAATTTAATTTCATAAACTAGAGGTCCAAGAACATAATTCTTATAAATTTAGTCTTTTCAAATTCACTGAAACTTAATTTATAGATTATGGTATGATTTAGTGAATGTTCTATGTGCACTTCGAAAGGATATACATACATTATGCAGTTGTGGTGCTTAGTGTCATATAAATGTTGGTTGATGAGGTTGAGGTTTTCCATTTTCTTACTTATTTTTAAATTTATTTTATTTTTGTTAATTCCTGACAGAGGAGTATTAAAATTTTTACCTATAACAGCTGTTTTATCTAGTTCTTTCTTTACATTTATGCTTCATGTAATTTGAAACTATTATATGTATATATAAAAAGTCTAACTTATAAATCTTTTCTTTCATTGTAGTGTTTTTATGTCCTGTGTAAGAAATGTGATGAAGATATTCTGAATTTTTTTTCTGGAATGTTTACTATCTTTTACACATTGGACAGTTATCCATCTGAATAAATGTTTGTGAAAGGTGTACTACCACTACTAGGACTGCCATTACCATTACCACTACCTTTATTACTAGTAGTACTGCCACTACCACCAACCAGCACTATTACTAGCATCACCTCTATCACTAGTACTACCATTACCATCACCACTAGTACTACAAGTATTACTACTACTGCTGCTGCTGCCTGCCTCTCAGTTGGTGGTGCCAACATTGACTGGGATCAGTTTCATGTGTCTACCCTCTAGCCACCTCTCCAGGTTTCCTTTGACTCATTCCACTGTTACTTACTCAAGGGGAAATGGTTTCCCAGACCTTCTCACTAAGGGTTTCAGTGCATCGCTGATCTAAAGTAGCACCTGGCACCATTTCCTCCAAAGGCAGGAGGACTGCTTCTTGGGTCACAGCTTAGTATGGTTTTGATTCAGGCCCTGATTTAGGTCAGCCTCACACCTCAGACTAGTGGCACTGCTGTTTGATTCAGTAATTGTTTGTGTTAATAACCCAAGATTTATGTAGGTTAGGAAAAAAAGATAATGTAAAATAAAAAACTAGATACAAAGTAAAATTTTCAGAGAGTGGCTAAGGGTATATTTGTGTATGTTGAAAAGTAGAGGTCAAGATTCTTTTTTTCCCATCCCATATGAGGTGCCAGTTGACTGAGAAACATTTATTGAAAAAAACCAACATTTCTTTACCAAGATGTAGTGACATATCTGTTCTAAAGTGGTTGACCTATTCTGGACTCTTATTTGTTCCATTTGCCTATTTGTCTGTATTTATGCCAATACCAACCTGACTTAATTAACTTTATAGTAAATCTTGATGTCTAGTAATGTAAATCCTCCAACTTTACGTTTCAGATTATTTTGGCTATTGGAATTCTTTGTTTTTAACATACAGATTTTAGCTTCTAAATTTCCAAAAAGAATAAGCTACTAAGAATTTAATTGGGACTGTGTTCAATCTATAGATCAATTTGAAGAAGAATTGCTATCCGAACAATATTGAGTTTTCCTATAGCATTATATCAACATATTCTATTTCTTCATTTATTTTTCCTAGCAACGTTTTATAGTTTTATTGCAGTTATTATAAATGTTTCAATAGATATATTCCTAAATATTTGATTCTTTTGTTACTATTGTAAATAATTGTATTTTTAAATTGTTTTGGGTGTATGGAAATTCAATTGATATTTTGTATATTGATTTTGCATGCAATGCCCTTGCTAAATTCACTTAGAATTGTTAGGTTCTTCAACATGTTTTACATTCCCAATCTGTCATTTGTGGATAATGACAGTGTTACTTCTTCCTTTCTAACCTTTCTTTCAAATCATTCTAATGGTTTCTTTTTCTTGCCCCAGTGTACTGGCCAGGACCTCCACCACAATGTTGAATAGAAGTCATGATTTTAAACATGCTTATTAAATTTTAAACTCAAGAAGAATGAAATTAATATTTCACCGCTAGGTATATTAATTCAAGGTCTTTCATACTTTTTATCAAAATGAGGCAGTTTGTTTTTATTTCTAGTTTGCTGAGAGTGTTTATCATGAACTGTTGTTGAATTTTATTAGGGGCAGTTTCTGCATTTATTGAAATGATCATATGTTACTTTCTTATGTTCTAACTTTTAAAATTTGCTTTTCTTTATTTTCTCTTTTTTCATTGATTTTTGCTCTTAAATATTTTTCCTTCTATGGTCCTTAGCTTAATTTGTTATTTATTTCCTAGTTTCTTGAAATAAAAGCTCATTAAATAATTTTGTTCAGCCTTTTTATCTCATATATGAATTTAAGACTATATCTTAGTAAACAC
The DNA here is from genome assembly GCF_001890085.2 of Hipposideros armiger. Taxonomy (NCBI): domain Eukaryota; kingdom Metazoa; phylum Chordata; class Mammalia; order Chiroptera; family Hipposideridae; genus Hipposideros; species Hipposideros armiger. Next base: position 110,394 of record NW_017731445.1, on the reverse strand, counting down.
GTTGCATTTCAGTAATTTTTATTATTGAATTCGAAGTATTTTTTTTAAAGATTTTTATTGAGTAATGGGGGATTGGAACAGTGTTGGGGAATTGGGGGAAGGGGAACAGACAAGTTGCTGTCGTTTTGTTCTTCAGTCTAGTTGTGGAGGACGTTGTTTCACTGGCCCAAGTTGGCACCATCATTGCGCTCTTCCCTGGCGAGGCAGATCAGTCGCTGGCTTCTGGACGGCTGCTCACTGCGGCTGCTGGCCGCTCATGCTGACTGCTGGCTATATACGGTAGCCCATGGCAACCCCCTGCCACAGGGGCTGCAGCCTACGCCGTCGCCGGCAACCCACGGCAGCCCGGCTCCAGGTTGAGCTGTTGTTCAGCATGTTAGCTGTGGAGGGCAGTGTCACTGGCCCTCATATATGGGATCCGAACCGGGGCCCTCTGGCATCCCAAGCCAGTTCTTAACCATCGCGCCACTCGGCCGGCCCCAAAGTATTTTTTAATTCCTTTTTTGCCCTATGGATAATTTAAAAGTATGTTGCTTAATCTCTGAATGTATTGAAAATTTCTAATCATTTTTCTGTCATTTTTCGTTTAATTCCATCGTGATCAGAGTTGTGATACTCTTATCAGTGGTCATATTTTCCACTAGAGATTTTTAATTTAAGTGCTATACGTAAGTTTACATCAGTTCAAATGCCAAACTTCATATTTTTCAATGTTTTTCTTTTTGGTTGAAGATTCGTCCATGGTGTCCCAAATGGCAATATTTTATTTTTTTGTGGTTGAGTAGTATTCCATTGTGGGTATGTATGAGTGTACACACACACACACACACACACACACACACACACACACACACACACACACATTTTCTTTATCCATTCATCCATCGGTGGTCACTTAGGTTGTTTCCATATCTTGGCTATTGTAAATAATGCTGCAATAAAAATAGGGGTACATATATATTTTTGAATTAGTGTCTTCATACTCTTCAGATAAATACTCAGAAGAAGAATTGCTGGATCTTACGGTGGTTCTATTCTTAATTTTTCAGGTCAAATGTGGAAAGAAGAAAGTAAAAGTAGAGCTTTTATGCATTTGAAGTTATGCTGTATTAGCTTAAAATACACTGTTATAAAAATATTTTATGTAAACCTCATGGTAACCATAAAGCAAAACTTTATAGAATATACAGTTAGATTAGATTAGCTATATGATCATCTGAATAGATGCAGAGAAGAAAGCATTTGACAAAATTCAGCATATTTTCATGATTAAAAACTCTCAACAAATTGGCTATAGAAGGTATGTACCTCAATATAATAAAGGCCAGATTAGACAGAACCACAGATAACATCATCCTTAATGGTGAAAAGCTGAAAGCTTTTTGTTAAAGATCAGGAACACTCTTACCACTTTTATTCAACACAGTACTGGAAGTCTTAGCCAGAGCAATTAGGTAAGAAGAAATAAAAGACATCCAAATCGGAAAGGAAGAAGTGAAAATGTCTCTATTTGCAGGTGACAAAATATTATATATGAAAAACCCTAAATACTATACAAAAAAACTGTTAGAATTAATAAATAATTTTAGTAAAGTCGCAGGATACAAAATCAATATACAAAAATCAGTTAAGTTTCTATATGCTAAAATGAGCAATCAGAAAGAGAAATTTTAAAAAACCATCCATCTGTATTACAATTGCATCAAATGGAATAAAATATTTAGGAACAAATTTAACCAAGAAGGTGAAAGATCCATACAATAAAAACTATATAATATTGATGAAAGAAGTTGAAGAAGACATATAAATGGAAAGCTCATGAATTGCAGGAATTAATACTGTTTAAATACCCAAAGTGATCTACAGATGCAAGGCAATCCCTATCAAAATTACAGTGGCGTTTTTTACAGAAATAGAACAAACCTAAAACTTTTATGGAACCAAAAAAGATCGCAAATAGCCAAAGCAATATTGAGAAAGAAGAGCAAACTTGAAGGCATCACAGTTTCTGATTTCAAACAGTGTACAAAGCTATAGTAATTCAAACAGTATGGCATTGGCATAAATACACACACATTGATCAATTAAACAATACAGAGCTCCAAATAAACCCATGCATATATGGTTAATTACTATATGACAAATAAGGCAAGGACATACAATGGAGAAAGGGGGGTTTCTTCAGTAAAATATGTTGAGAAAACTGAATAGCCACATGTAAAAGTGACGTTGAATTCCTATCTTACACCATACACAAAATCTACTTAAAATGGATTAAAGATTTGAACATAAGACCTGAAACCATAAAACTCCTAGAAGAAAACATAAGGGTTTTTTGCTCCTTTGCATTGGTCTTGGCAATGACTTTTTTGGATTTTACACCAAAAACAAAAAGGTAACCAAAGTAAAAATAAACAAGTGGGAGTACATCAAATGAAAAAGCTTTTGCTCAGCAAAGGAAACCATCAACAAAATGAAAAGGCAACCTATAGAATGGCAGAAAATATTTGTAAACTATCTATCTGAAGAGGGGATAATATCCAAAATATACAAGAACTCATACAATTCAATAGGAAGCAAACAAAAAACCCAATTAAAAAATGCTTAATAGGTCAAAGGCTTAATAATGTTCCAGTGTGTGTGCGCATGTACATACACACACACACCACTTTTTTTGTTTGTTTTTGTTTTTAAGCTGAGCCATCCTGCTACCTGTTGGCAACTCAGCTCGGGCTGGGCATCGAACCGCTGTTGCTCAGAGCTCGCACTCCTGCACAAGCTCTTAACCAACTGAGTCGCTCAGCCGGCCCCACACCACATTTTTTTGATCCATTCATCTGTTGACAGACATTTAGGTTATTTCCATACCTTGGCTGTTGTGAAGAATGCTTCAGTGAACATGGGAGTACAGATAGCTTTTCAAGATAATGGTTCAATTTCCATTTGATACATACCCAGAAGTGGAATTGCTGGATCATATGGTAGTTGTATTTTTAATTTCTTGAGGAACCCCCATACTGTTTACATAGTGGCTGTACCAGTTTACATTCCCACCAACAGTGTACAAGAGTTCCCTTTTTTTTACATCCTCGCTAGCATTTGTTATCTCTTGTCCTTTGGATGATAGCCATCCTAACAGGTGTGAGGTGGTATCTTACTGTGGTCTTCCTTTACATTTGCCTGATGATTTCGTGATGTCGAGCACCTTTTCATGTACCTGTTGACCATTTGTATATCTTCTGTGGGAAATTGTCTGTTCAGGTCCTTTGACATTACTACTTCCTAGACCATTGCAGTAGCTTTCAGACTCTTCATCATTTCACCTTTCTAATTTATCATTGACTATGGAATAAAGTTTAAATTCTTTAGTCTGACATTCAGACCTTTCTTAATTTTGTACTATATCAGTTAGAATTATGTTTACTTACAAGTAATAAGATGTCTGGTGATAGCAGGCGATCCTTGACATTGATTTAGCTGCTTAAGGTTGCCAGATCTTTTTATTCTATTAGGCTTTCCTTCATGGTTGCCTCATGGTTTTAAGGTGATTGCCCTACCCTATATTTATATTCAGATTCAGGTAGGAAGAGAGTGAAGGGGGAAAAAGCAAAAGGAAGCTAAGTCAGTCTCTTTTTAAGGATGGAAGTACCACCCAACAGCTTTCATTTAAATCTCATTTGCTGAAACTGGTTCACATGGCTATCCACCTGTGGGGAAGTACAGTTTTTTTTGTTCTGTTTTTATTTTTTGAATATATTATTCTCCTCAACAAAATTGGGCTTCTGTATCAAGGAATAAGGAAAAATGCAGATTGGGTATGTAGCTGCAGTTTTATCACAAGTATTCATCTGCCCTATATGGTGTAACTGCTCAAATTCTATACTTCACCCCAAAAATTACTGAACGTATTTTGTACCCTTCTATTCTTCAGTTTCACTCTCTTGGAATGTTCTTCCTTTTCTACCCATCTAAATCCAATCCATTGTTCAAGATCAGTTTTAGATATGACCTCCTCTTACAAAACATCAGTTAATCCCAGCTCGAAATGTTATTTTTCCTCTCCAGATACCAATAAGCAATTGGTTCATAGTACATGTCGTATGAGTGAGTAATCTATTTGTTCAGAAATCATGTCTCATGAGATCTCTTCTTCGGTAGTCTGTAACTGATTTTGTTTGTTTTGTTAGTGTTACATATTTATATTGTTTACTCAGGTGTAAACGTTACAGTTTTATGGTCATTGTCCACAGGAAGTTATGATCTTGAAGTCTTTCACAGTGCTTTGTATATTTATTCAGTTAATAGGTTTGACAGAGTCACTGTTGTCAGTGAATAAGTCTTTGTATATATAAAGGGTACCTTATCAATATATCACCCTCATTTGTAACTATATTATTTTTTCTTCCAGACAAATGTTTTGAAAAAGATTCTGCATGGAAATGGCTTGCCTTACAATGACAGAAATGGAAGGGACATCCACATCTCCTATACATCAGAATGGTGATATTCCTGGAAATGCTAATTCTGTGAAGCCAATAGATCCGATTCTACATGTGTATCTTTATCATTCCCTTGGGAAAACGGAGGGAGACTACCTAAAGTTTCCAACTGGGAAGTATGCTGCAGAAGAAATTTGTGTTGCTGCTTCTAAAGCCTGTGGTAAGTATTTAAAAATTAGGGTTTTTTTCCTTCTTAATAGATCATTGCTTCAATTACGCTACTCTTAATACCATGCACATGTACATGTATAATGTGTTAATTTTTTTTATTTTTGCCTGTTGATTTTGTATTCTGCAATTTTTCTGAATTCATTTATAAGCACTGATCATTTGAGGGGGGATTGTTTATTAATTTCTTTATATAAAATCATGCCATGTGCAAATAGGGACTGTTTTGAACCTTCCTTCCCAATTTGGATGCCTTTTATTTTTCTTACTAAATTATTTGGCTAGAATTTCCATTACAGTGTTGTATAGAAGTGGTGTGAATGGGGCATCCTTGTCTTGTTCCTGATCTTAGGGGTACCGTATTTGCCGGCGTATAAGACGACTGGGCGTATAAGACGACCCCCTAACATTTCCACTCAAAATACAGAGTTTGTTATATACTCGCCGTATAAGACTACCCCCTCTTCTGCACACCTTCCACACACCAAATAAAAGGTAAAACAATATCAGATTTGATTTCAACATTTAAATTTATATTCAAATGCTTATGACATGCAGGAAAACTGTCACAAGGCTGTATGTAATCAAACATATACATAAAACAGTGCAAGTTTATTACCGGTAAACATACCGGTAATTCACTAAAGAAAACACACTATATAGACTGGTACCGTAGATTTGCGAGTGTGGTAAAATCGCATAACAGCAAAATCGCATAACAGCCGAGCATACACCCAGCAGCGCTGCTGATGCCTGAACGGTATGTGGAATGAAGTGGGCGGGCATCGGGAGGCCACTATAGCACGGGGCAAGCACTATGGGCAGTCTGTCTGAAGTGTACCTGGCGTATAAGACGACCCCCCACTTGAAGGCATATTTTTCAGGGCCAAAAAGTCTTCTTATACGCCGGCAAATACGGTAGGTTTTCAGTCTTTCACCAGTGTTTATGATGTTACATGGATATGGGTGTCTCATAAATGCCCATTATCACACTGAGGAAGTTCCCTTCTATTCTTAGTTTAGGTATTTTATTTTTGAAGTTATAAAAGAGTATGACTTCATACACACAAAAAAGTAAATTTGTGTGTAAACTTTTTTGTGTGTAAATTGAGATGATCATATGGGTTTTTTGTTTTTATTTCCATTATCCTGATTATTTTCATATGTTGAACCACCCCTTTATTCCTGGGATAAATTCCACTTGGTCATGGTGTATAATTCTTTTAATATTTTGCTGGACGTGTTTCGCTACTATTTTGCTGAGGAATTTTGCATTTATATTCATCAAGGATATTTGTCTAGTTTTCTTGTAGTGTCTTTGTTTGGCTTCGGTTTCAAGATAATGAAGGCCTGATTGAATGAGTTAGGAAACATTTCCTCTTCATTTTTTTTTTTTTTGAAGATTTTTGAGAAAGATTGTTGTTATTTCTGGGCCGGCCGAGTGGTGTGATGGTTAAGAACTGGCTTTGGATGCCAGGGTGCCCCGGTTCAGATCCCACATATGAGGGCCAGTGACACTGCCCTCTACAGCTAAGATGCTGAACAACAGCTCAACCTGGAGCTGGGCTGCCGTGAAGCAACGTCCTCCACAACTAGACTGAAGAACAAAACGACAGCAACTTGTCTGTTCCCCTTCCCGCGATTCCCCAGCACTGTTCCCATCCCCTCAATTCCTCAATAAAAAATAAATAAATAAATAAATAAAAGAAAGATTGTTGTTATTTCTTCTTTAGATGGTTGCTAGAACTCACCAGGGAAGCCATCTATCTGGTCCTGGGCTTTTCTTTGTTGGGAAGTTTTTCATTATGAATTCAATCTCTATTTCTTATAGATCTGTTTAGATTATCTATTTCTTCTTGAGTACATTTTGACAGTTTGTGTGTTTCTAGGAGTTTTTCCATTTAATCTAGGTTATCTAATTGTTGGCTAATATTCTTTTCATAATATTTTCTTGGAACTCCCTTATAGGTTACTAGTTTTATACTATTGATTTTTGTAATGTCAGTAGTGATGTTCCCACTTTTATTTCAGAATTTAGTAATTTGAATCTTTTCTCTTTTTTTCTTGTTCAGTCTAGCTAAAGGTTTGTCAATTTTCTTGATCTTTTCATAGAGCCAGTGTTTGGTGTCATTGGTTTTTCTCTGGGTTTTTTTTTTTATTATTCTCTCTTCCCCTCTAATCTTCATTATTTCCTCCTTTCTATTGGCTTTGAGTTTAGTCTATTAATTTTTTTCTAGTACCTTACGTTGTATAGTCTTTTTAACGTAGGTGTTTAGGGCTATAATTTTTTCTCTATCTTCAGGTTTTGCTGTATACCATAAGTTTTGATGTGTTGTATTTTTGGTTTCATTTGTCTCAGTGTATTTTCTAATTTCCCTTGTGATTTCTTCTTTGAGCATTGATTGTTTCAGTGTGTTGTTGAATTTCTTCATATTTGTGAATTTTTTATGTTATGATCTTTAGTTTTATTCCATTGTGGTCAGAGAAGTTACTTTGGGTGATTTCAGTTTATAAATGTATTGACGTTGCTTTTGTGACTTAACATGTGGCCTATCCTGGATAATATTCCATTTACATTTCAGAAAAATGTGTATTCTGCCATTTTGGATTACTGTTGTTTATATATCTGTTGGATATAGATGATTTGTAGTGTTATTCAAAGCCTCTATTTTTTTTTGTTGTTCTTCTGTTTAGTTTTTCTGTCCATTATTGAGAAAGGGGTATTGAAGTTTCCAAGTACTATTGGTGAATTATTTTTTCTCCCTTAAGTTTTCAGTTTTTGGTTCATATATTTTGGGCCTAATTTATTAATGTATTGGGTTGTCGGGAAAGTCATGACATATTTTTCTATGTTTTTCAATGCAAAAATGTGTCATGACTTTCCCGACGACCCAGTATGTTTGTAATTGTTATACTTCTCCAAAGATTGAAACTTTTATAATGTCCTTCTTGGTCTTTTGTAACAATTTTTATTTAGACTCTGAAAGGGTTCCTGGACCCAGTTCGTGTGTGTGTGTGTGTGTGTGTGTGTGTGTGTGTGTGTGTGTGTGTGTGAGGACTTTCCTGCACCAACACACAATTCTCGGACACCAGCAGGGTGTTGAGAATTCAACTCAGTTCTGACACTATTTACTCAGAGATAGAATCAGATTCCACAGGTAAAGGGCTCATTCCCACAAGATTGCCCTCCACTTCAGATGCCAGTTGCAAGCCCAAATTGTTATCTGTGCTTCTGACTGGACAACTATAAATTGGAGGTTCCAGTGATCCCCGTCTTGGGTTTGATTAATCTGCTAGAATGGCTCTCAGAATTTAGGAAAACCCATTTACTCACTCACTAGATTACTGATTTATTTAAAAGGATATTGAAGGATATGAATTAACAACCAGATGAAGAGATAGGTAGTGTGAGTTCCCAAACAAAGGAACTTCTGTGTTCATGGAGTTTTGGGCTTGGCATGGTAGCACATGAAAGTGTTCTGCTTTCCCAACATGGAAGCTCCCCAAATGCACTCCTTTTGAGTTTTTATGGAGGCCTCATTAAATGGAGGCATGATTGATTAACTCATTGGCTATTGGTGATTGATTCAACCTCCAGCCATTTTGTCCTGCCCAGAAATTAGGGTCTGGGACTGAAAGTTCCAACTTTCTATTCATGTTTGGTTGTCCCTGGCAACCAGCCCCCTTTCTTAGATGCATTGCAGAAGTTGTCTATATTAACATAAACACAATTTTGGTGGAAAGGACTTGTTATGAATAGCAAGACACCAATTTCACTTTTATGGCTTTGAAGTGTTTTCAGTAACTGAGGACAAGAGGCCAAATACAACAAAAGATGCTCCCATTGCTCTTATTGCTCAGGAAATTCCAAGGGTTTTAAGAAATGTGAGCCAGTAACTGTGAATATATATGAGAAATATATTTGGTCTACTTATTCTGGTATTAGTTATAGCCATCCCAGCTTTCTTTTTCTTACTCTTTGTATGGTTTATCTTTTTCTATCCTTTCTCTCTCAGCTTAAAATTCTTTAGTTTTTAAAGTGAGTCTCTTATGGACAGCACATAGTTGAATTGTGCTTTTTTTACCCATCCTACCAATCTTTGCCTTTTATTGCATAGTTTTATTCATTTATATTTTATTCATTTACATTTATTCATTTACATTGTAGTAACTAGTGGTAAGGAAGACTAATTTTCTGCCATTTTGCTATTTTCTATATGTTTCATAACCTTTTTTATTTTTTGTTTCCTCCATTGCCGCCTTTTGTGTTTAATTTTTTTGTGTGTCATTTTGGTTCCTTTTTCCTTTTATTGAAGTTATTTTCTTAGGGATTACCCTATTGATTACAATGTGTCTCTTGAATTTATAACTATTTTAAACTAATACCACCTTAGCTTCAATAGTATGTAAAACTGTTTATTTACACCTCTGTATCTCCTCCTTAATGATGTTGTTTTACTAATTATACCTTTATGCATTGTGTGTCCATTAGCATAGATTTATAACTATTGGTTTATGCATATGTCTTTTACATCACGTAGGGGAAAAGAGGAATTACTATTACTAATACTTCATTCCTAAAGTTTGGTTTATCACTCACCAGGATTCTTTTGCTTTGTGTCTGCATAGTGTATCATATTCCTTCTTTTTAGCTTCACCCTGTCTATGTCCTTGCATTTAAAGTATTACTTTTAAATAACACAATCTTTTATATAATCCAGAATGATAGACTGTGTGTTTTAGTTGGCTTGTTTATATTTTTGTGTAATTACTGATATAATTGTGTTTAAATCTATTATTTTGCTGTTTGTTTTCTAGTAGTTTCATTTGTTTTTATTTTCTGTTTTCCATCTTTCCTAATTTTATTTTAGGTTGATCAAGTATTTTTTTAAATTTATCTCTTCTATTAGGTTTTTTGTGACAGTTTTTATATTTTTCTTTTAGTGATTACCCTAGATATCACACTATATATTTTGGCGTATTATAGGCTTAAGTTAGTATGTTATAACTTTCCAAACAATCCAAGAACTTTGCAGCAGTTTGACTCCATTTACTTCTTTTCACTTTTGGTGCTGTTGTTATCACATAGGACACATATTATTGTTGCCTTAAGTAGTAATTATTCTTTGATATTTATCCTTCCCCTTATTCTTCATTCTTTCCTGTAGTTCCATACTTTCATGTCATTATTTTCCTTTAGCCTGAAGAGCTCCTTTTAGTATTTTTTGTTGTATTACAGATCTTCTGGTGACAGATTTCTTCAGTTGTTATTCATCTAAAAATGTCTTTTTTTTTTGCCTTCTTTTTGAAAGACATGGTCACAGGGTATAGAATTTTAGGATGGCTTTTTTTCCCTATTCATTGCTTTTAAGATGTCATTTCATTCATTGTCTTCTGGCTTCCATCAATTTTGTTAATAGCCACCTGTCAGTCTTTTAATTCCTCTTTTGAAGATAATACATTTATTTTGTTGAAAAGCGACCTTTCAGACTTTTAATTTGTCTTTTGAAGGTAATATATTTCTATTCTCTGGCTACTTTTAAGATTTTTTTTTCTATTGTTCATTTTCGTTAGTTTGACTATAGTGTACCTATGTATTGTTTTCTTTGTCTTTGTTTTGCTTGGGGCTCTCTGAGCTTATTGAATTTGTGGGTCAGTCTGTTTGTTTAGATTTGGGAAATTCTTGACTGTTATCCCTTTGATTACATATAAGTTAGATCCATTTGATATGTCAAATACCTTTTCTACTCTTCAGTTTTTTTCCATCCTGCTGTTGTTTTTGTGCTTTAGTTTTGGTATTTTTTATGGACTTGTTTTCATGTTGACTGATTCTGTCTTCTGCAGTGTGTGGTGTGCTGTTAGAATCTATCTGTTGGGCCATAGATTAGCAGTGTCAGCATCACTAAGGAGCTTGTTAGAAATGCAATATCTCAGGCCCCATACTGGAATCCGTGGATAAATATCTGTATTTTAACACAGTCTCTCTAAGTTATTCTTATACACGTTCAAGTTTGAAAAGTACTGGTCTAGCTCATTCAGTTAGGGAAAACAAAAAAATTATGTATATAGCTGTTAAAGCCCAGTTAGGATATATTCCTGGGATCTTTACAATGGAATCCATGTTATATGCTATATATTTTGCTGAGCACTTTATTCATATTATCACATTTTATCCTTCCACCTATCCTGTGAACTCAGTTTTATTCTCTAGATGATGAAACACTAGAGAGATAAACTATCACAAGTTTTTTACTAGCTAGTAAATGCCTGAGCTCAGACTTAACTCATATCTGACTCCAAGCTGATGCTATATAACTTGGTTACCATTATTCAAACTGGGATACTTTTGAGATGAAAAGATATGCTATTAATAATTGGGCTGGAACAGTATGCATAAATCAAAATTATTTCAGTCCAGCCAGGTTATAGTCTCATTCTGTCTGTAACTCTATGCTATATAGCACCTCTTTTTTCTTTTCTGTAGAACTATTTTAGCTCTGGGAGCATTTGAAATTGATCCTCTATGCCTATGCACATTTTATGAACTCTGCCTGCAATTACATAAAATTACATAGCTAAATCTTCACGTGCTTTCAGCTTATGCTTTACCTCTTAGAAGCCTTCATTGAAGTCTTTACTCTACTTGACCTCATGATAATTTTTTTTACCTCTGTTAAAGAAAATCAGAGCTGTACAGAAGTTAAAAAGATGAAGATGGATTTTATTTAAAACAAAACAAAACAAAACCCAACTATTGTAATTGGGGAAGATACTCCAGTATAGAAGTGGGCTTAATTCTTAATTCTGAATACTATTTGAATAAGGGGGGATTTATAGCTAAGGAGCCAGTAGGGTGGGGGGCATTGGTGTAAGAGGAAACATCAAGTTGGGGGGATTCTGGCTAAACCAACCTAACAGAATACTTGCTCAAGGCAGGCCAAAGTGATCAGATATTACCTGGAGGAGAGGGGGAAGAGGAGTCTGAAATATCAAAGGTGGGGGAATTGTTGCTAAAGGAACTTAGCAAGATTTTTGCCAAAACTGATTCTATAAGGAGATACATGGATGGGCTTTGTTGGGGAGAGGGTTCAGAGGAGCCTAACTAAAATTTGGATAAGCAAAGAATCTTTGTCACCTTTTCTTCTGTGTTTTCTTGTCGTCTTTTACCACCATTATACTTACCCTCTTAAATTATAATTCTCCAGTGGTTTCTTTGTGTCATCTACATGGTGAGATCCTTAAAGTTAGGCGCTATTTTTCATTTTTGTATTTCCCATACCCATCTGGTGCTTATTATAGTATAGGGACTCTGTTACTATTAATGGAATGATGACTGTTCATGCTCTGGAATGATATGAAACTACATCACAAATCTGGTAATGCTTGGAAAAGAACAAACACATTGAAGTAATTTTAGCTAATAAAAATAAAAAGAATTTGGACTTGTTATATAGTGAAAAAAGGGAGTTAAAAATGACTTTGAAGTTTCTTTGAAGTCTTGTCTTTTCAGTATAATGCATATCTCAAATACAGTGTTACTGCCTTTTCTTCCTTTCTAGGACAACCCAATTAACATGAACTACTAAGAGAAAAATGAAATAAGTATTAATATATAATTGCCATTTTGAAATAAGATATCAGTGTGACTGAACATGACTATAAGCATTGTCTTTTGTTATTTCAAGGCAGACTTAACTATTTTCTTTTGGTGTGTACCCCGTTTTTCTAACTCCTTTGTGTCAATTGATGTGGATACATCCATTTTCCAATTTTGATACCTGTAATTAAGGCATGGAGTCTCTCTTATGTTAACAAATCATTATTCATCATTTAAAAAAGATCCTGATGATTCATCAATATGAATTCACTTTTCCTGTAATCATGCTGTTGTTTGAAAGTCATGATATTGTCTTATTCTACAAAATATCCCTATCAACTTAAGAACAAAAGTTCCATATATAATTTTATTTGTACGATTACATTTAAGTTAAATGGTAGTTTTTTGTTATCTTCTCAGTATTTTCTCTTTCTAAGATAATCTTATAATCAGGTCTTTTGTGGCCCCTTCCTGGGCAGTTTTACCTCCCACTGTGTCTCATATATACCTAGAACACTGGCTTTATGGATAAAGGAGAGGTAGCAATTTCTAGATAAAAAAGAAGTATATGCAAGGCACAGAGACATGGGATTATGATGCTACTTGATTAGATAATGTTATTTAAATTTTAAGTTTAAAATATTTTTTCAATGCAGAATTTATCTGCATCAAAATAATATTCAGATAAAATAACTATTTCTCAAATTACTTCAGTATCATTATTTGATGTCGACTTATGGTTAAAGTTTAGAGAATGACAAGTCGTCCTTCTCCATAGTTTAAAGATGATTTATATGGTGAACTCTTATTTTGGTATTGATTAGTCTCTTTTTTTCTTTCTTTTTGACCTGAGGGCTAAATTCTTTGAAAGAAGAAATTTCTTCTCCACTGTATTCTTACCTTCCTTTGTCCGTAGTCCCATCCTGTTCACTAGGGCAATAATCACTTATGAGCTCTTCCATAGTTTTCTCCATGATGATACAATCATATATGAACACACTCCCATACACATAGTCATTAGGATTTCTAGGTTCTTATATTATAAAATGGAATCTGTGTGCTTCTTGCTTTTCTCACGAATAAACACATTGTAAAAAATCTATTCAAGCCAACTACTTTTGCATTAACTCATTCTTTTATTTAATTTCATAATAGTTCACAGCATGGATTATACTACCACAATTTTTTTATCTTCGGCTCTTAAATTCATATTTTTTTTATTAATGTACTGCACTTTTAGGGATGTATAGAGAGATTGCTGGGTTTAAAGTTTATTTTAAATTTATATTCACATTGATTTCTCAAAATTATATCAATATTGTTCTCTCAGAAGCTGGACCAGTTTACATTTTCAGCAGCTTTGTAACACAGCACCCATTTCACTACAATTAAATCAGCATTGCATGTTATCATCCCTCTTGTTGTTTGCTAGTTGAATGGGTAAAAAGTGATATCACATAATTTTAATTTGCATTTTCTTCAGTACTAGGTATTACCATCCTTTCACATGTTTATTAGTTGTGTGGATTTGCTCTACTATGAATAACTTATTTCCATTTTTTTTTGCCATTTTTTACTTTTTTATTTTCCTTTTTAATTCTGATTTCTTATTATAAAATATTTCAAGCAACATTTTATATAGAAAAATGTAATATATATCAGTGTACTTACTCACCACCCAACTTTTCAGATCCATGATTTTGCCATTTTACGGCAGGTTTTTCACTTACATGCTATTGTGATGAATTATTTTAACAAATTTTTCTAATTTAGCCATCTCTGCAATTTTAGGATGAATGAACTTTAATTTTTCAAAAAAATATTGCTGGATTTGGTTTGCTAATATTTAGTTTAGGATTTTTCATGTCTATTTTGGTAAGTGAAATTATCCTTTTATGATGCCTATCTGGTTTTGGTATCATTGTTAATCTAAACTCAAAATGTGTCAGTATTTCTCTGTTCTCTCTAGTCTTGTTCTCTGTAATTAAGATTGGAATTGTCTTTCATGCTTGGTTGAACTTACATATAAATTTCACCTGGGCCTGATGGTGGTTTTTTCTTTCCTCTTATCCTTCTTTCTTTTTCTTCTTTATTTCTTCTCTTCAGTTTTGTTTTGTTTGTTTGTTTGTATTTTTAAGTCGATAGTTTCTTTAATGGTTATAGTTCCTTTGAGGTTTTTTTTTGTAAAATCCATTTTTAAAGTTTGTATTTTAAAAATTTGATTTGTTTACATTTTCAAATTTATTGGCATAATTTATTCTAGCACTCTATTTTTGTCTTCATAACTTATACTTTAAAAAATCCTGTGTTTATCTTTCCTTTTTTTTCTTGATCAGACTTAACAAAGACTTGTTTATTTTATTAGTCATTGCAAATAATCAGCTTTTATTTTATTGATTTTCTTTATTAAATTTTTATTCCCTATTAACTTCTATCATGTCCTTCTTTCAGCTGTCTTTGGAATTACTCTGTTGTTTGCTAGCATAGAATTAGATACCTTAGATCTATCTATTATTTTCTAATATAAGCAGTTTAAAGCTACAGTTTTCCCTCTTGAGCATCACTTTAGTTACATTTCACAATTTTTAATACATGGTATTGATCATCATTCATTATAAATGCTTTTTAATTTCTGTTATAAATTCTCCCATAACCTGTGAGATATTTACAAGTATTTGTAAATATAAGAATGAATGCAAGGATACAATTTAAAAGTTACTGAATGTTTTTATATGTAACTTATTGAAATTATTACATATCTATGAGTATACAGTTGTTTTAATAATTTAAATAAAAATTTAAAATTTTTGTTGTCAGTGTGTCAAGTTGGTGTCATTTTTGTCTACAGTGGAAAAGAATAAAAGTATCACTAAAATAAAAATACTTTTATTTTCTTTGAAGCTTGTTTTCCAATATATAGGATTAAAAAAATTATTCATTTCCAATTTAAGTTTGATTAGAGAGCGTGCTATGTATCATAATTCTCTGGCACTTTTGGAGACTTTTTTTGGAGACTTGTTTTTAATCTTCATATTATTGGTGTGTATATTTGTGTATGTGTGAATGTTCTATATGTACTTAGAAATAAAAACATTGTGTGGCTTAGATATTTTATATGCTTTTTTAAAAGTTCAGTGGCCTTCAACATACCTCCAAATATATTTTGTTAATATACCTCCAAAAATATCTTTGAAAAAAATCACATGCCCTTGCAATTTAAGTTGATAATTAAATTTTTTCATTGTAAGTTTAGTGCAGAGAATATAATTCCTAGTGTATTGCACAGAACTTGACATTTAAAATAAAGCAGTTTCAGTGTTTTCTTAAAAGCATCTAATGACTTCAAAATATTTTAGTTATTTGATCCTCTCATTATCAGTTAAAGCACACAAATTTGGGTCAGTCTTTCTGTAGAGACAACTAAAAATGTTGGATAATATATTATTTTAAATCTGCTTTGAAGAATCCCAGCAATCATATTTAAAATATGTAAGCTATAGAGGAAAAAGATATTTAATTAAGAATTCAGTTGTAAGTCGTGTTGAACCAAAACTTGACTACTACTGCATTTTGTGCTGATTTTGAGTTGTTACTTCAGACTACAAATTGTAGATGTTACGTGAATGTACTTTTAACTATCTGTAATCATTTCTTTTCTGCCTCTTTCCTAGGAATCACACCTGTGTATCATAATATGTTTGCTTTAATGAGTGAAACAGAAAGGATCTGGTATCCGCCCAACCATGTCTTCCATATAGATGAATCAACCAGGCACAATGTACTCTATAGAATAAGGTACTTTCTCCAGTAAAGTGGCTCAGTTAATGGTAAAAGGACAAAGTGGGAGAAATTATTGGACATATATTTTTTTTTTAGCTGAGCCATCCTGCCACCTGGTGGCAGCTCAGTGGCAGCTCAGCTCGGGCCGGGAATTGAACCGGCGACCCTGTTGCTCAGAGCTCGCACTTTTTTTTTTTTTTTAAGATTTTTATTGGGGAATTGGGGGGATGGGAACAGTGGTGGGGAATTGGGGGAAGGGGAACAGACAAGTCGCTGTCGTTTTTGTTCTTCAGTCTAGTTGTGGAGGACGTTGTTTCACTGGCCCAAGTTGGCACCATCATTGCGCTCTTCCTGGGTGAGGCAGATCAGTCGCTGGCTTCTGGACGGCCGCTCACTGCGGCTACTGGCCGCTTATGCTGGCTGCTGGCTACATACGGTAGCCCATGGCAACCCACTGCCACAGGGGCTGCAGCCTATGCCGTCGCCGGCAACTCACGGCAGCCCAGCTCCAGGTCGAGCTGTTGTTCAGCATCTTAGATGTAGAGGGCAGTGTCACTGGCCCTCATATGTGGGATCCGAACCGGGGCCCTCTGGCGTCCCAAGCCAGTTCTTAACCATCGCGCCACTTGACCGGCCCGGAGCTCGCACTCTTGAGCGAGTTCTTAATCAACTGAGCCACTCAGCCAGCTGAACATATTTTTTAATTGCAAGCTACTTAATATCAGAGACCAGAACCAATTAGCGTTGAATCTTCTTTATTTAAGACCCTGTTTCTCCACTATAGAAAGCATTCATACATGACCTTTACCTAGACTCATCTGAGAATAAACTTTTCTGGTGAGATGCTACTTTACCTCCTATGATTATAATTAAATTTTTAAAAGGATGAACATGGCTTTTCCCACAAAATCCTAAATGTTTGGAATACTGCTAGTTTACCAGTAAATCTGATGTTTTTTGCAATAAAATGTAAGTGCTCACTTCTTCTTTTTAATATATATTTTTTTAAAGTTGAAGTAAAGAAAAATAATACTCTGTCAGTGTTTATTACACTTACGTTTCTTGTATTTTCGTTATGGTCTTATTCAGGTTTCATTTTGTTCCCAACTTGTATTTAATGTTATTAGCTGTGTTTTCTGATCATGGGATAATACCTTTTAGTATACTGGAAGTGGTTATATATACATGGTATTTATATTTGAATTGGTTGGAGCCTGACAGAATGCTTTAACTGTCTTATAGGTTTTACTTTCCTTACTGGTATTGTAATGGCAGCAACAGAACCTATCGGCATGGAATATCTCGAGGTGCCGAAGCTCCTATTCTTGATGACTTTGTCATGTCTTACCTTTTTGCTCAGGTATGATTATATTATCTTACTCGTACATGTGTTAAATGATAAATACCTTGCTGTATAGTGTACCTCTTAATCAGGAAAATCTTTATATATAGGAAAGTTAATGTTCTATCTTCCATAGCAGGTACAAATAGGAGTCTTTTATCACTAATTTTTAATCCCAGATTTATGGATAACAGAATCTCTTTCATAAAGATTCCTTGAATTGGCCCTTTTGAATTTTCTTTTTTTTATTTTAGTGCTTTAGATTATTTTATGGATTTCAAAGTTTAGACTGAGTTTTACAACATGATTCATGTAGACATAAGTGGCTTAAGACACTAAAATTACTTTACAGAATTAAAAAAAAAATTCTTGAACAATTTTAGACTTAAATAGTGAGGAGTGAAATGTAATGAAACTAGGTAATTGCATAAAAAGTGAGCTATTACAGTTTGTGTAGCAGCTCATAGGCAGGTGGCTGGATGTTGATACTTAGTCTGAGAGCTTTGTTCCGGATATTTGTTTATTAATACTGTTATGTTAAATTTTTGTAGTGTTTTTGAGCATTTTGTAATGCTTTTTATTTATTACCTCGATTTAAGCAGTAATTGAAGTGTTTTATCATTAAATAACTTTTGTTTATGTGCAAGAAGACTGAGGAGTAGAAACTAAAAATAAAAAAATAAATAAAAAAGATATTAGTGCTTTTGGGTAAAGATATGTTCTTGGTATCCCCAAAGTGTCAGTCAGATTAAGGAGCTCTAAATCAGATTTGGTAATATCATAGGAAATAATCCCACAGGTCCTCCTGACTCACATTTCTAAGATGTTTAGTAGGGCTATTTCAGTTTGTGAACAACAAATTGAAAAATATTTCTCTTTTATAGTATGAGAGCAGCCTACTTTTTTTTTGTGATAAGATATACTTAATATATCTTAACTATTTTATCTATTTTTAACTGGATAGATCAGTGGTATTAAGTACATTCACATTATTGTGCAACCATCACCACCATCCATTGTCAGAACACTTTTCATTTTCCTAAACTGAAACTTCATACCTTAATCAGTAACTCCTCATTCCCCTCTCCTTCTAACCTCTGGCAGCAACCTATCTACTTTCTGTCTCTATGAGTTTTACTATTCTAGGTACCTCGTATAAGTGGAGTTATACAGTATTTGCTCTTTTGTGACTGGCTTATTTCTCTTAGCATAATGAATTCACGGTTCATTCATGTTGTAGCGTATATCAGAATTTCCTTCCTTTTTAAGGCTGATTATTCCCTTGTACGTAGGTACCACATCCATTTATCTGTTTCTGGATGCTTGTGTGGCTTCCACCTTCCACCCTTATGAATAATGTTGCAGTGAACATGGGTGTAAAAATACCTTTTTGAGATCCTGTTTTCATTCTTTGGATATATACCTAGAAGTGGAATTCATTGAATCATATGGTAATTCTATTTTTTTTTTTGAGGAGCTGCTATACTGTTTTCTGTAGCAGCTGCATCATTTTACATTCCTACTAGCAGTGCACAAGTGTTCCAGTTTCTCCACATCCTTGCTAGCACTTACTGTCTTTTTTCTTTTTTTTGATAGTAGGAATTCTGATAGATGTGAAGTGTTATCTTGTAGTTTTGATTTCCATTCCCCTAATGATTAGTGATGAGTATTTTTTCATAAGCTTGTTGGCCATTTGTGTATCTTCTTGGGGAAATTTCGATTCAAGTCCTTTGCCCATTTTTTAATCAAGTTTGGTTTTTTATTGACTAGTTATAAGTATTTTTTTTATATTCTGTATATTAACCCGTTATCAGATTATGATCTGCAGGTATTTTTCTCCCATTCCATAGGTTTACTTTTCACTGTGTTGATTGCGTCCTGTGATGTGCAAAAGGTTTTCATTTTTATGTAGTCCAATTTATCTATTTTTTATTTTGTGACCTGGGCTTTTACTATCATAGTCAAGAAATTATTGGCCAGATCCAACATCATGAAGCTTTCTTCACATATTTTCTTATAAATGTTTTATTGTTTTAGCTGTTACATTTAGGCCTGTGGTCCATTTTGAATAAATTTTTGTATGTTGATACCAAGTTTTCTCAGCACCACTTGTTGAAAAGACTGTCCTTTCTCTCCATTGAATGATCTTGGCACTTTTGTCAAAAATAATTTGACCCCGTGGGCCGAGTGGCGCGTTGGTTAAGAGTTGGCTTGGGAGCACCAGCTCTGAGCAGCAGAGCCCCGGTTTGGATCCCACATATGAGGGCCAATAATGCTGCGCCTTCTCCAGCTAAGATGCTGAACAACATCTTGGAGCTGGGCTTCCGCAAGTCGCTGGTGACGGCGTAGGCTGCAGTGGTGCTGGCCAGCAGCAGGCGTCCGCTTTCCTGAGCTGCCGTGAGCCACCGTGAGCAGCCGTCCAGTGGCTTGTGGTCGACTGCCTCACCCAGGAAGAGCGCAGTGATAATACCAACGTGGGCCAGTGAAGCCACGTCCTCCACAACTAGACTGAAGAACAAAAGGACAGCAACTTGTCTGTTCCCCTTCCCCCAATTCCCCAATGCTGTTCCCCTCCCCCAATTCCCCAATAAAATCTTTTAAAAAATAAATAAAAATAAATAATTCGACCACCAGTCAAAGTTTATTCAGCTTCCTTTGTTTCAGTAACCATTAATAAAAGAGACAGGCTTTTGAGAATAGTACACTATGAGGTTATGACTTTCTGCTGCTTTTATGATTGTATTATTTCATCTTTGCTGCAGAGCTGACCTGTTTTGGTGGAATGCTAATTAAAGTCCCATTAATAAGGCAAGTTTTCCTAAACTAATCATTCAGTTACTGTATCCTAATATTAATACTATGATATCTCATATTTTTGATCTAGAAAAATTATGGGTGATTTCCAATTTTGTCTTCCTAGGAGGGATTTTCATATTTAGGACAGAAAAATAATTTTGTAATGGAATCCTAAATTGTGTCTGGACAATACCACATGCATTTTTGTATTTCTTAATGATTCCACTTCTGTAAATCTGTGCCCAGAAAATAAAAACAAAAGGTTGTAATTAACTTATTTTCCAAGTGTATTGATATTAGGTTAGACTGTATGCATATTAGAGACTAAATAAAACAAATTTGACCAGTGACATTGCCAAGAGTAAGAATATGTTGACATTTGAAAATAACTAAAAAAATAGTTCAGCCATTAAACTGTGTTTAGGGTTTGTAAGACAGCACTATAGAAAGATGGATTTGGAACAGGTAAGGAAATAAAAAGCAAAAAGTGAGCTGCCCCTTTTAAACTCATTTTTTTCTGAGGATTGTTTTTATATCACCAAATATAGCCGCTCGGGAAATAAATAAACTGCTGCCATGTGAACATCATTTAATTAATTCATATATATTCAGCCAAAAAATGGATATTTACTCCATGTTCTTTCTTTGGTTAATTTCTTATTTTGTGATTATAACTGTTTTCTTATTTTTCTGGCTGAAAGCAGGCACACATTTTTGGTTCAAATATTGTCAGCTTTATAGATAAAACACTTTTTCTACAGTTTTAATTACATGAAAATTTGTTGGTACATTCTGTGATGTTTAAGGAAAGCTAGTTTAAAATAATATGCTTTGGCATTTGGGACTGGATTACACTTGTAACTTTTCTCTAATGGACATTTATTACGTTCTTAGTGCCGCTTTCACTGATTTTTTATATATTTGTTGTTTTCTGGGCATGAGTTCCACAGAATACCTTTATGAACAAAATTTACTTTCCACTGGTCCAATATAGTATATGGAACCAAGAGCAAACTATTAAAAACAATCTACCTGGCCTTCAGTTATCAGGAGCTCCTCTTAATCAGAATAACTTACTTGCCCATTTTCAAAAATGTGGTGAAATAAGTCTTTGAAATTGAGCAAAAAGAAATCCAGCTCCTTCCCAGAATTAATTTTTTATTACCAACATTCAGGCCTTTGTTTTGGTGATAATGATTATTTCATTGTTTGTGCCTTTTAGGTAATATAGTTTATTTTCTTTTACTAAAACATTTTATAATTAGTTAATAAAAAGTTAACATCAAAAGAAAGGAAACACATACAAAAAACATAGAAGAAGGCCCTATATTTCTCTTAACCAGTTTAAAACCTTGGTTAAATAGTGGTATTATTTAATAGCTCTTACCTTTCTTATAAAGAAAATTGCTGTTTATCATTTATTATTATTATCATCATTATTATTATTATTTATTAGTCTTATTAAAGAATATTGGTGCTATTTATGTTCTATCCTTTCATTTCTCCCATTGCATGTTTGATTTGATTTTATCTATATCCCTAAATCATCCAAATCAAAACATTGAAACTTCTGTTTTTCCCTTTTCTTCATTCTTTATGTATAATTACAAAGTTATCAATGTTTTAGACTCTTTCAATATCTTCTGTTTCCTACATCAGGTTCATATTACCTCATAGCTGAATCATTACAGCAGCCTCTTAAAGAGTATCCCTGAATATACTTGATATTCTTAAAGCACTTCTATCATTGCTATTTCTGCCAATGTGACTTTAGGAAAAGATTCTTTAAGAAAATGATGCTTTAAGAAAATGGTTCTCTATTGCTTCTAGGATCAAGTCATTCAAGGATTCCTACAGTCTGACCCTAACTTACTTTTTCAAGTTTTAATCCGTATTATTTCCTTTCATAAATTGTCTGCCCCAACCAAACTAGTTTGAATCTCTGAACATGCCTTGTACTTTGTTCTTGTCATTCCTTTTACTCCCTCTATCTGTTTTGTGTCCATCAAAAACTACTTCATCTTCCAAGAATACATGAAATATCAAACTTTCCATGAGCTCTTCCCTGATTACCCCAACTGGATATATCCTTGAAGCATCCCTCACTAGACAGTATCTGGCATTATAATTTTCTTTTTACGTTGTTTAACTTCTCTGCTAGATTTTAGTCTCCTTGAGGGCTGAGGCCACATCTTATATTTCTTTGTATCCAACACAGTCCTTAGTCTAAGGCTTTGAACATATTTGGAACTCAGTACATATTTAATATCTATTTTGATTTAGGTAGTTTTGATGTAGAAGATACAATTTGAAGATACAAGCGGTGAAATAGGTTGATGTCTTATGTACTCTCTAGTTGGGGACCCAATTTCAATCAGTTTCTGTTTGTAAAAGAACTTTCATTAAAATTTTATGGCAAAATGAAAATTGAAAGACTTCATGTTCTTTTTAAATACATATATTCTGGAAATCACATAGGTTAAAATACAGTAGTAGATTAAAATGTGGTAGTGAAACTTACGTGCTATTTCCTTCTAAATATTTTTTTTCTGTAGTGGCGTCATGATTTTTTGCATGGATGGATAAAAGTGCCTGTGACTCATGAAACACAGGAAGAATGTCTTGGGATGGCCGTGTTAGACATGATGAGAATAGCCAAAGAAAAGGATCAAACACCACTGGACATCTACAGCTCTACCAGGTAATTTTCTTATGCAGATTCATATACATAAATGGGAACTGTTGGAGCTTTTATGTAATTTATTTGTATTTTCTATATTTGCCTATACTTTTTGATTTTATAATAATTGAGATTTGTATGGGTAACTTTTCTTCCTTGTGCACAACACATATTTTGTGATATAAGATAAATTATTTTTTCTTTTCTTCCATGTTTAAACCTAGCAAAGAAGTTAAACATGTAAACAGAAAATTATAATGCCAGATACTGTCTAGTGAGAGCCACACAACAGATACTTCAGGATTATATCCAGTTGGGGTAATCAGGGAAGGGCTCATGGAAAGTTTGATATTTCATGTCTTCTTTGAAGATGAGGTAATTTCTGATGGACAGTTTTGAGATATAATTGACATACAGCACTGTATAAGTTTAAGGCGTGCAGCATAATGATTTGACTTACATATATCATGAAATGATTACCACAATAAATTTTGTTAACGTCAGTCATCACTTAGAAGGAAAAAAGAGAAAGAAAAAAATATGTTTTCCTTGTGATCTTAGGATCTACTGTCTTAACTTTCATAATATCATACAGCAGTAAATTGTAGTCATCATATTGTATATTGCATCCTGAGTAGTAATTATTTATCTTATAACTAAAATAAATTATTGAAAGAGCTGGTGTGCTATAGGACAATACCATAGGTGTTTGATACCCATTTGTTATTTGATTCATTTATTCTGAAAAGGCTAGGTAATGTCAGAGGACAGAAAATAGTACCTGGAGGCATAATTTCTGCTATCAGATCCTCAGATTGTCTGTATGAATAATTCTAAACGTCTCTAAGAGTGTTCTTATTTTCCTGAGTTAGTATCACCTGCTAAAATGAAAGATTTTGGGGCTCTAACCCAAGAATTTGGATTCAGTAAATCTGAGGTAAAGTCCACAAATATGAATTTTTACAAGTGCTCCAGGAGATTTTTTTTTAAATTTTAGTTTTATTGAGGTATAATTGACGTATAAAATTATAAAATATTTAAAGTACTTCATGGTGATTTGAAATATGTATAAAGGATTTCCCCGTGTAGTTTAGTTTATTAACACATCTATTACCTCATATATTTATCTTTCTTTGTTGTCTTTTTTTTTGGGGGGGGGGTGAGAACATCTAAGTTCTAGTCTCTTGAGCAAATTTCAGTTTTACAATATAGTGTTATCAGTTATACTTGCCATGTTGTATATTAGATCCACAGACCTTATTCATCTTATAATTGGTTCAGCAGATTTTTATACAGATCCACATTCCACATTCTCCAAATTATTCTTCTGCAGTTGAATTTTGACAATCACGCCAAATATAATTTTTTGAAACATTTTTAAAACTGTAGCCCAGCTTTAAATGGCTGTGAAACTTCTACTCTTTTTAAAGGTATATATGAATATGAATATATATATATGTGTGTATATACACACAGATAGTTTTTTAAATTTGAAGACTAAACATGTGTTTTACATATTATATACTTACCAAATTAAAAGTTTGAAGGTCTCATGGATCTAGTTAAGACTCCCTTTATTCCTTGAACACCTTCTCTCAATAATTGGCTTCTGTCACTCCTTTCCTGAGTACTGTCAAAACAGTTCATATGCAATTTGCAGGGAATCAATTTATTTGTTTCCTTCTTTGGTTTTAAGTATTCTTGTTTTGTTTTCAGTTGTCTGTTAGACCTTAACTTAAAGGTGTGGGGGGTATGATTTCAGGAACTCACTGAGGAATCGAAAAGATTCCAAAGCCCAAAGGTAAAACAAAAACATCTCTGTTTCTACTAAGGTCTTGATCTCTATTAAAATGCAGACACTTCTCAGGATATTAACTCATTTATTTGTTCATTCATTCATTCATTCATTCATTCATTTAATAGCTATTTATTGAATACCTGCTGTATGCCAGACCATAGGAGAACAAAGTCAAGGGAGGAGTATCTGACATATCATTAATAGAAACTGAAGGAATTGAAGGGAACACAGTTGAAGAACTGAGAAGCTTTGAACCACTGAAGATGAATTTTATAAAAATGAAGGCATCTCTAGGCTTATGTTATGATGGAACACTTCTGCTTTGGAGATCGTGATATTGTCCAAAGTCTTGGCACAGTCTTTTTGTGTAGATTGTGGTTTCTTTGAGGTCAGGAACCATGCCCTCTATTCTTTCCCATACGTTATTTAGTCTAGTTCTAAACCCAGTGAATGTGTAGTAATTGTGTTTCTCTGGTTCTCTCAACCACGATATAAGTGCATCTGTAAAATTCTGCATACCTTTTTTTTATTTTACTTTTAAAATTTTACAAATATTAAACATACATTATAAGGGTCCATGATACTTTAAAACAGCTTTATTGAAATATAATTCACATTACCATACAGTTCACCCATTTAAAGTGTACTTCAATATTTTTTTATTACCGAGTTGTAAGGGCTCTTATATATTTTGGATACCAGTCTCCAGATGTCAGTTATCATATATATGATTTGCAAATATTTTTCCTATTCTGTGGATTGCTTTTTCACTTTCTTGAAAGTATCATTTGCAGCACAAGAGTTTAAATTTTGAAGCAGTCTGATTTATCTATTTTTTCTTTTGTCTCAGATACCATGAATTTTTTTTTTTAAGAATTTTTATTGGAGAACTGGGGGGATGGGAACAGTGCTGGGGAATTGGAGGAAGGGGAACAGACAAGTTGCTGTCCTTTTGTTCTTCAGTCTAGTTGTGGAGGACGTTGCTTCACTGGCCTAAGTTGGCACCATCATTGCGCTCTTCCCGGGCGAGGCAGATCAGTCGCCGGCTTCTGGACGGCCGCTCACTGCGGCTGCTGGCTACACACGGTAGCCCATGGCAACCCACTGCCACAGGGGCTGCAGCCTATGCCGTCGCCAGCGACTCATGGCAGCCCAGCTCTAGGTTGAGCTGTTGTTCAGCATCTTAGCTGTAGAGGGCAGTGTCACTGGCCCTCATATGTGGGATCTGAACCAGGGCCCTCTGGCGTCCCAAGCCAGTTCTTAACCATCGCGCCACTCGGCCGGCCCAGATACCATGAAATTTTGATATTAATTAATAATTTATGCCTATCCTGAAGCAAAAACATGCCTGCCTTGCTTTCCTTCTTAATATAACTCACTGCTTTCTGAATTCTCATTTAGTGCTCAATTCTGAGAAACAGTCAAAGAGCTCTACTCAGTGTAAATACTCAGGACTAATGGGAAAATAGATATGAAAACAGAATGATTAGTTTTTGACAAAATGATTAGATTTTGGCAGAATTAAATAAGCTGATTTGTTCCCAGAACTATCCAGTAGGGTGTGGATCTCTGGTTAGTATAACTAAATACATGTTCTTTTCCAGAGTTAAAAAAAAAATACATGTGAGTTGCATCTCTTTGTGTCTGTGTTGTGCATTTTGTCTAGGTATGTCTATGTCTGTGAATACATGCCTCCATGTGTGTATACGCACCTGCATATATATGTATTTGTGCATGTGTATGTATTAGGTACTCATTCCTTTGTATTTCAGTTCTTAATTGGATATTGTAGCTTAGGTGTTGGAGTTCAAAAAGTGAAGGAAACGGGCCGGCCGAGTGGCTCAGTTGGTTAAGAGCTCACTTCAAGAGTTTGAGCTCTAAGCAACAGCGGTTTGATTGCCAGCCCGAGCTGAGCAGCCGCTGAGCTGCCAACAGGGGCTCAGCTTAAAAAAAAAAACGTGAAGGAAACGAAAAAGATTTTTCTGTTTTCATTCTTCTGCTTGTTAAAATCCTAAATTTGCTAAAGAGTGGGAAGAGATGAACTGGAGAATGAAGACTTTAAAGGAGTCTGCTGAATTTGCAAACACTAGGCCAGGGCAAAGGACTCTTACATAGCAGCTGAGCTCCATAACCTCATATCACTAGACTACCTTTCTAAACAACTAAGCAAATACTAGATTTCCCAGTGGCCTACTCCAATTGTAATAGTAAGTTGAAGATTTCACTTCACAGTACAAAATCTAGTATAGTTTCTAAGGAAAGGCTCAATTTCAGAGACTTTTAGAGATTCTTTAAAAACTCAATATAAGAAAAGCATTAGGACAAATGTCTTTATGCTTCAAAAGTTAACAACTTGTGCCTCTTGGAAAATTGTAGTGTTTCCAACCAGTCTGGTTCTGATAACATGACACTGAAGTGTATTCACCATATTCAAGAACCACACACTCCTTTAGTATTCCCAAAGGATGGGATGTCTGGTCTTTTATCCTAGGAATCAAAATGGAAAGCCCTGTTGTATGGTGTTATCTTAAACTCCTCTTTTTATCTTCAAATAAGTTTTCCAAAGCCTTATTAAATCAAGTAGCCATTGGTGTTTATGTAAATTGTACTTCAAATTTAGTAATGCTCTTGGTAACTGATGTTTTTGACAGAAGTAGATAAAGTAGGAATCATTTGCATTCTGTTTATATTTTTGAGTCTTCATTGTTTATTCTAAACTTTCTGAGACTGTCTTATGCTATCCAGACTTTTATTAAATTTTATTGTTTAGTTGCTGTGAAAAGGAACAGAGTGTGACTTTTGAGATCTGAAAAATAAGTAGGATTTTAAAAAAATTTTTGTGTTTTGGGTTTTTTTTTAACTAAAGTTTATTGGGGTGACAATTGTTAGTAAAGTTACATAGGTTTCAGGTGTACAATTCTGTAATACATCACCTATTATCATATTGTGTGTTCACCACCGAGAGTCAGTTCTCCTTCCATCACCATATGTCTGGTAAAAGGGATAAAAAAATAAGTAGAATTTAATGGGTGGAGAGAGGTGAATGATGGAGAGTAGAGATTCATAGAAAAGGCCAGAAGGGAGCATAGGAAGACTGAAGAGAGTCAGTATGGGTAGAGCTCACAGTGGTAGCAGATGAGGCAGGAGCTAGACCATGTACAACCTTAGTTGTGTTGACAAGGTTAAGAACACTATGAAACCATGCAAGGGTATTAAGCCAAGGTGAAATGATAAGATTTGTTTTTCGAAGATCCCCATGACTCCAGTGTAGATAACAAATCAGAGGGTGGTTAGAGTAAATGGAAATGCGGGTTGACCAGAGAGAGTAAGGCCATTGCATTAGTTTCTTCAGGAGATGCAGTTGAATGGGTGAGTAAGGAGGAAAATGGGCAAGAAAGAGAAATATTTAACAGGTAAAATCAAGGGAATATAGTAACGGGTTGAATAATGCAGGTTGAGGGAGAAGGTCGTGTAAAGGGTGATTTCTGAGCTTCTGGGGCTTGTAGAAGTAGTGCTGGTTACTCATATAGGGAATATTTAAGAGGACCTTGGAAGGATGTTTTGGGGACTCATGAGTTTCGTTTGACACACTGAGAAGCTTTTGGGACATCCAGATTAAATGGGTAGATTGATTTGACTGAAAGATAAAGGTCTGGAGCTTAGAGGTCAGGGCTAGAGATGGCCATATCAAAGTCATTTACATATAGAGTATCTAGAGAGAAAGAGAATACATGTAGATAAGAGGGCCCATAGTTAAGTCTTGAGGACCTTTAACATTTAATCACCAGGTAAAGAGGAATGAACCCATAAAGAAGATTGAGAAGGAGCAGCCAAAGAGATGGGAATAAAATCAGGAAAGCTAAAGGGAGATAGTTTCAAGGAGAGAGGGATCAACAGTGTTAGATGCTGCTGAAAAATTACAAGAAAAATAAACATGGAAATTTGGTTTTAGCAACATGGAAGTTTTTCCTGATTTTAGCAAGAGCAGTTTCTATGGAATGATGGAGCAGAAGCCAGATTGGAGTTGAGTTAAAGAGTAAATGAAAGGCAAGAAAATGGAAATGGCTATATAAACTCTTTCAGAAAGAGGTCTTATAGGCTGTCGCTGGATGGAGATGTGGGATAAAGAGATTTTACATTTAAGATGGGAAGACCATTAGTATTTTTAAAACATGTGGATAGAAGAGAAATAATAAGTAGAGTAAAAGTCTTCAGAGGGCAGATGTGTATTAGTACATGTGACAGAAATGACTAGCAGGTTTATACCTCATTTATTAAAGCAGGGGGAAGGAGGAGAGAATGAGTGCAGATGTAATAGGTTTGCTAGCAGGATATTAAAGGAGCTTTGCTTAGAGAAGCTTCTTTAAAGAAAGAGATGACGTCATTTGCTGAAAAGTGAGGAGGAATGTAGCCAAGGTTTGAGGCTGAAGAAAGGTAGGAGATTTGAGGAAATTGGAGGTTTGACATAATTGTGGGACTTGGGAAAATCAGTTGAACAGAGAAATATTGTAAAAGTGATGGTAGAGATGAAAGCCTATTTGAAATTGGTGACTATGAATTTATAATGCAACACATCTACCTTGTCAAATGACTTTCTCCAACAGCTCTGGCTACTTAAGTACAGAACTGAGAGTTCCACGAGGTTGGGGGGCTGGAGGTGGGGAAGATCCGATTTGTTTGTAATCTTTGATGACACCCGTGGAATAAATACTCTCTTCATGGCCAGTTTCAAGGTATCAATCTGATGTCACTGAATGCAGAATTGGGAAAAGATGAGCAGTAGCAAACCCTTTCCACATTCACATATGATAGACTTAAATAACCTCACAAGTGTAGTTAGTAAAATATAAAATAAGCCTTGTTGAATGTAAAATAAATTAGGAAGTGATGTTTTGAGCACTTATTACCTATATTTTTAATATAATTTATTTATTTGTAAGTTTATATAACTTAAATTTTAATGAGGGCTATTTAACAGTCAGCTCAAAATAATTCTTAAAATGTGATAAGCTCTCAGCATGAGCCAGCTCTAGCATTGACTGTAAATACTCATAAATACTCAAATATCATATTAGTATGATAAATGATATCGTGGAGAGGTGCACAGAATACTGTCAGACAAAATGGGGAGCATCTAATGTAGATATAGAAGTCCAGAAAAGTTTCCTGGATTTGATGATGCTTGAGCTGAGACTTGTAGAATGAGTAAAGAGCTAACCAGATAGGAGATGGGTGATGGGAAGGATTAGCATATGTGAAGGCTTGGAAACTTAATCGAGTTGTACCTTCAGAAATAAAATGTTATTCATTTGTCAGATATTTGAGCAGGAGGGAAATAAATTATCTACCTTTTTTAGGATGTTTCACATAGAGATGGAAGTACAAAAGAGAACATTTCCAAATGGAATTGTTTTGATTGCAGATGCATTATTAGGAGTTATTGAACCTGGCCTAAGAAAATAATGTATACAGAAGAAGTATGTTTACATAAGAAACAACAGTAGCATTCAACACAATATAACAATTTCCAGAATTTAGATAAATATTTGTGTACAGCCTCATAGGAAATATTTGCATCACAGTGCCAAAAAAATGGTATGTAAGGTAATCAGAGAAAACAAATTTTTAGACTCCATTATTAATTAGATTAACTCTTCATTTCATTAGGAAAAATAAATTAACACCTCCTATTCTAAACATTTACGGTAACTCAGAGAGAATTTTTATATGTATTCACATCATCAAACAAAACCTTAAAGTTTTATATTGTGTGGATGGTGACGATGTCACCTTTCTCCACTTGTGTGCTATTGCACTTATGTATCACAGAGAAAGGTCGTAACTTCTCTTTTAATTTTGTTTTAGATTAATATTCCAATTTGTTTTGTTTTTCTGTGTGTTTATCCCTAGCTACAAGACATTCTTACCAAAATGTGTTCGAGCAAAGATCCAAGAGTATCATATTTTGACAAGGAAACGAATAAGGTACAGATTTCGCAGATTTATTGAGCAATTTAGCCATTGCAAAGCCACTGCCAGAAACTTGAAACTTAAGTATCTTATAAATCTGGAAACTCTTCAGTCTGCCTTCTACACTGAGCAATTTGAAGTAAAAGAACCTGGAAGAGGTCCTTCAGGTGAGGAGATTTTTGCAACCATTATAATAACTGGAAACGGTGGAATTCAGTGGTCAAGAGGGAAACATAAAGAAAGTGAGACACTGACAGAACAGGTAATCCTTAATGATATGTTCTCATTCTTTGTTAATTTAAATAGAATGGCAATAGAAACAAAATAATTTTAGTTATTTGAAAATTGGTCTTGTACTTTTATTCTTCCATTGATAGAAGTGTAAATTTTTCATGGTGTGAAGCCAGCCAATAAGGTCATATCTGTAGGTTTTTTCTGATTATTCTTAAATGGTTTTTTATTTAATTCTTTCTGACAAAATAATTGGTGTTCTTATAGTTTCAGAAAAGGTATGAATTCTAACAGTGATTTTTAAGGTAGTTTTGTCTCCTTTTTTCTTTTACTATTACTGATACAGGAGGCACAATCATAAAATTTAATTACCTAGAAAAGATTAATTTTAATTGATTTTATGATGATGTATACCTGTTAGATAATTTAGCTTGTCTTAGGTTTGCATTATAAGTTCTAAGTTTGTTTATATCTATGTTGTTCTTAGACTGTTATTAGAAATTTTAAAATTTTCCATCTTCATTCTTTGGTAGTTAAAACTTTCTATTTTCTGGCAATGGTTCCTTTGAATGTTGATAGCATTGAAGGGTACTAGAACACACTTAAGATTTCTGGCACCCTTTAATGCTCTTGTTTTTAAGTAAAAGCAAGATATGGTATAATCTTAGGGTTAGATTATTGGGTGAGAGAATCCTATTTAATGCTCATTTACTGCTATCAGTACTTTTTTATTTTAAAGAATCTATTATGAAGGTTAGCTCCTTTATGTCTTGTTTTAAAATGGCTCTATAGATTCTATCTGTTTTTAATTTCAAATGCTCTTAATTATAGGATTTACAGTTATATTGTGATTTTCCGGATATTATTGATGTCACTATTAAGCAGGCAAACCAAGAAGGCTCAAATGAAAGCAGAATTGTAACTATTCATAAGCAAGATGGTAAAAATCTGGTAAGTTTGCTTTATAACTAAATAATGGCTATGTTGTAGAGTTGTTAGAAATAAGTATTTCAGAATCTTAATACCAAATCATTTTCTTGTAGGAATTTTGAGTATAGTTTTAAATATAGCTCTAAACGTAAGTATCAGTTTAGCCAGCTTTTTTATTACATCTAGCTTTTTGTATCACTACCAACACTATCTTCCCAGAGTTTCTTGTACATTTATATATTTTTCACTCATTTTTATGATTAACAAAGCACCAGTTACTTTTTCTTCACACTCTGGGCTGTGATGGTTCCCTGTTGTAATGCTCATTCCTGACTATAACCTTTTTTTTTTTTACTAATAGAGATGTGCATACTATCAGTCAGACTGCCTAATTAAAGGAAAGAAAGAAACCCAAACAATAATGTCAGGAATTTATATAACAAAATGTAAACTAATCCCAGGTCAGCCCTACCCAAGCAGTAAGGCATGATTGATTCTAAAAGATTTAACCCTTTCTCTTTCTTTAAATAGCTTCAGAAATCCCACTAATTTTAATTGAAAGGAAAGAAAGAATTCCTTTATACTCTGCTCTTAAATTTCTTATTTGGCTCTGTTTTCTTTTTGACTCAGATATTTCTTGACTCCCTGGTTTAAACATCATATTAATTAATCCTATTTATTCATTTAATTTAAGTATCTGTGTGTACTTCTGTGGCCATTTTAGGTTTATATGCGAATTACCAAAATTATAACTAACTTGCAACTCATTTTAGTCAGCACACTTTCCTGTTCTTAGATAAAGATATTATTAATAGTGTGCACCTACTCCCTACTAGACTATGAGCTTCTAGAAGGTAAGGATCATATGTTTTTGTGTGTTTTTACTCCCTGCACCTTGCACAGTGCTCTAGGGCCGAGTTTAGTAAGAACTTGATAGGTATTTCATGGATCAATGAAAGGATAATTAATAATTATTAACCCCAATGTGGAATTTATTGAAATGTTTACTCTATAAATTACCACAAATATACATGTGTATTCTGTAAAGAGTTTATTGATGCTAATGTGAGCATCCTGTAGTAACATGAAGAACTTCTTTATGGGATGTTATTTGGACTTGGCCTTATTTTCTGCCTGCAATACAAAGAGGTTAAGTAACTTTCCAAGGTCACAGTGTTAGTTAAGTGATAGGGCTTATGTAAACCCAAATGCATGATTTGATAATCTAAGCTGTTAATGATGACACTACCTTGTTTGTAGAGTATTCCTAAAGCTCATTAAACATTACATTGACATTTTGTTGGAATTGCTTTAAAAATTAATTTGGGAAGAACTGACATTTCTTTACCATATTACATTCTCTGTTATATTTCTCCTTGTATCCAAGTATGATTTTATGTTCTTCAGTAACTTTGGATAGTTTTATTTATATTGATATGTCATGTTTCTTGCTGAATTTTATTCATGATATGTTATGCTTTTTCTGTTATTTGTGAGGATTAAGAACTTTTTCTCATATTTTCTAACAAGTTATTGCTAGATAGAATAATTAATTTTTTGCTTACTATTACATTTTCCAGTCTGTTAGGTTAATTACACTTTTTTTATTATCCTTTTACTCTTTACTGTGTTATTTTCCTTTCTTTTTATCTTTAAAAAATATGGTAAAATACACTTCACATAAAATTTAGCATCTTGATCTAGCAATTCCATTTCTGGATATATAGTTGAAGGAAACAAAGTCACTATTTTGAAATAGTGACACCCCCATATTCATTGTCATATCCTAGGATGTTATCAATCTTTTCATTTTTTTGTCAAACTGATGGACAGAAATTGCTGTGCTGTTGTAATATTGCATTTCTTTAATTAAAACTTGAGATTGAGCAATTTCTCATGTGTTTATAGGCCAGCTGTTTGTATTTCTTCTTCTGTGGATTGCCTTTTCATGTCCTCTGACTAGTTTTCTATTTTTAACTGATTTATGGCTTTCTTTCCTTCAATGCATATTGGCTATTAATCCTTTGTTATACAGGTTTGCAATTCTACAAGTCTTTTAACATCGTTTATGGTATCTTTTATAGTATGTATTTTTATGGCCTAATTGTATTAGCTAAATACCTTTTATAGTTTAAATACATCACACACTTCTTTTCGTATTATAATTTTTGTTATAGGTCCATATTCTGTGTTCTCATTATGACTAAATATTGATCATTGCTGAGCCAAATAGTATGCTGTGATCACGTTTTCATTATTGTACACCTTTTTGTTCTCTGAAAGTTAACCATGCTTTCTATACTTTTTCCTTTGTATATATCTTTCCTTTGTATGTCTTTCCACTCCCTATGAAAACTTATTACAAAACTTCCCTACAAAAATAGCTCGCTTCTCAATACAGTATTTCACACAGTTAAATCTGTAAAATATATCACTTCTGTTTCTTTCCTGGAAAAGTCCATCTTTGATCAGCGGATTTTACTATCTAATCTGGACTAAATAGTTCTCTAGGTCATGCACAGCTGTAATCTTTGAGCACCCTTTTATTACCCATCCTGAGAATTCTCTTGTCTCTTTATGTTGGATCTCTAGTTTGCTGAATCTCATATTTGCCTTGTTTTAATGGGTACATCCTCCAGTACCTGTTGGTATCTTTATGGGGATTGTGACAAATTAGAAAATGAATTTAGGGAGGATTTTACATCTTTATGATGTTGAGTTTTCCTATACAAGAACATGGCAAATCTTCTATATATTCAAGTAGAAAGTTGAATACCACAAGAGTGTTTTGAAGTTTTTCTAAAAATGATTTTGTACATTTTTGGTTAAGTTTAATTCTAGATATTATATTTTTTGTTGCTATTATACATGGGACTATCTTTTTTATTACATAATCTCATTGATCAGTTTTTATATGTGAAAGATATTGATTTCTGTATCCTGCTATCTTAATAAATTATCTTACTGTTGTAGTTTTACAGTTGTTTTCTTTTGGGTTCCCCAAGTATACAATCATATAATCTCCAAATAGAGAGGATTCTATCCCCTTGTTTCCAATTTCTATGTTTATATTTGCTTTCTATTTCTTCATTATGTTAGTACAATATAATACCATACACTATTAAATAGTTGGCTTTCTTATCATCTTCCTGATTTTAGGAGAATTTCCTTCAGTGTTTTCCTATTAAATAGAATGTTGCATTTTAGACACATATGTTCACATATGTATGCATGATACAATCATAGCAAAGCTATATATGATTTTAGTTTATACTACATACATTTTAATTTATAGCATGAGTACTTTAACCTAATGTGTATATTTGGTATGTAAAAATAAATGCTCTTTATTTCTTATTAATACCATCTTTTATATTAGAGTACAGAGATTTCTAATTGAGATAAATAATGCATTTCTAATAGGGATACTGGAAAATACAGTAAAATTATAGATGTAGAGTGAACTATAACTGGAAAGGCATGATAAGCCCATATTTGAGAGGGTCTTAAATATCAGACACAAGAATTTGTAATTCAAATTGGGCAATTAGGGCAATAAAAGGCATTTGAGCAATTTAGAAGAAAATTAATTTAGGATAATTAATCTAACAACATGGGTGAAGAGAATTTTCAATATGTAGCATGCAGTTGACTTTTTAAATGATACTTATTCTTTTTTCTTTTCTCTGCTTAGGAAATTGAACTTAGCTCATTAAGAGAAGCTTTGTCTTTTGTGTCATTAATTGATGGATATTACAGATTAACTGCAGATGCACATCATTACCTCTGTAAAGAAGTAGCACCTCCAATGGTGCTTGAAAATATACAAAGCAACTGTCATGGCCCAATTTTGTGAGTAACACACTTTAGAACTAAATTTTTAAAAAAGTTGATAAGATATTTTCAAAGAAGGTTTTACACCACAGAGTGATATGCATAGGTTTAAAAGTTTAGGAAAAAAATATCTTAACTGAAGTTTTTTGGTTTTTTTTTTGTAACAAAAGCTTATTTATAATCAGATTAAATAAATAAAAATTGGGATTATTTAGGACATAATTTACCATCTGTATCCTAGTGTGTAATACAATACTTCTAACTTGTATAAGTTTGACATTTAGTTGCCTTGGTTCCTTATAATATAGTGATAAGTGAAGCAGAGATGATTTCTGCTTTCATGTAGATTACATTTTCACCTTTCTTTCAAGATGTGCAGCTTCAATAAAACATATAGCATCTTTAAAAAAATCATAATCTTTGTCACTTGCCATGGTTGTTCTACTAGACTTTGGTATTATATAAAATATTAAATACTGTACATAATTTTTTTATTAGAAATTGCTATAGTGGAAGAGAAATAAGTGTTTTATGATACATTGTATAGTTAAATGAAGTTTTGTGAGAGTGAGCGTAGTTTTAAAAATACTGAATTTGTGATCAGAAGGAAGAAAATTCAAATGAAGGAATTGTTCTTTGTGATTTTGTATGTCCTGTAACACCTTTTATTTGTTTTTAAAGCAATGTAATTGCCTCTTGAATTGTTTAAATGTATTGCAAAATAGTTTTGTGCTTTTTAATATTTTTCCTTACAAGATTTTTGATAAACCTATAAAGTAGAGGAGACTTCTAAAAATTCTGAATTTTAGATTTGACTTTTGATTTTTTAAATGACATCTTGCTATGTTATCATTCACATTACTTCTTTACCTTTAGAATGGATTTTGCCATCAGTAAACTGAGGAAAGCAGGTAATCAGACTGGACTCTATGTACTTCGATGCAGTCCTAAGAACTTTAATAAATACTTTTTGACTTTTGCTGTTGAGGTTAGTATGTCACATTAATTAA
Source organism: Hipposideros armiger (assembly GCF_001890085.2). Taxonomy (NCBI): domain Eukaryota; kingdom Metazoa; phylum Chordata; class Mammalia; order Chiroptera; family Hipposideridae; genus Hipposideros; species Hipposideros armiger. The sequence goes on along the minus strand of NW_017731445.1, from coordinate 73,759 downwards.
TGGTAATATCTTTATTTAGTCCATGTAATTTCCTCTTTATGTTTATCTACCATATTTCCTTTTTCTTATTTTTTCTTTTTTAGCTGAGCCATCCTGCCACCTGTTGGCAGCTCAGCGGCAGCTTAGCTCGGGCGGGGAATTGAACCGGCGACCCAGTTGCTCAGAGCTCACACTCTTGAGCGAGCTCTTAACCAACTGAGCCACTTGGCCGGCCATATTTCCTTTTTAATACTCTGAATTATAGCTCTGGATATGATAACTAGCATAATAATGTTTACTTCAGAGATCTGCATATATAGTAAACAAAATATAATTCCTAGGATATATAAAAATATAAAATGATTTGTAATGCCTTTCTGTGTTTTTATTTAGAATTTATTTTTTGATGTTTGAGTGTTACAAGTATGTCAAACTGCATCAAGTCTCTTTTTTTCACAAAAATTGGAAATCTTTACCAAAACATGTAGGACAAAATAAATCAGAAGTAAAGTTTCCTTTTACTAGTAATGGTTACAGGATTAGAGTGAAATAGGGCAATAACAAAGAAACAAACCTTATTGCACTTTTAACTACTGGCTTTCCAGTATTAAGAATAACGATCTACAATGTATGTATGAAGTGTAAAACTACAATGAAACCTCACTATTAATACAGATTATTTTGGATCTCATTTAAGATTGTTTACTGTCCAAAATTACCTAAAAAGATACTATCACTTATAAAGCAGTTTCATGGTATCAGTCTTGAGAAACTTTATCGCAGCTTCCAAAATTTATGTTGCTTTTTAAAAGTAGAGAAAGTAAATATTGTGTTATTCAGTTATGTTAAATTTTATAAAATGCAACCATCTTATTATATTTAGCATATGTAGAGTAGAATAACTATCCATAAAAACAGAAAGTAGGGTACTTCATAACATTAGCATTGTAAAATGCTAATAATCTATCCTAACTTCACAATATCTTCTTACTATAATATACAGCAGTCCATTATATTCAATTATTAAATTAAAATGTATATTTTTTTATGTTTACTGTATTTGCCCAGCCTAAGATGAGGTCTGTGTATTAGGGAATACATGATATATTATCCTGCTTCAAGAAACTTATGTTTTGGAAAAAAAGAAGAAAGTACATCCCAAAAAATACTAAGTTGAGCATTGTAATTATTCAGTATAGACAAATATAGACAGTAACAGAAAGGGTTATAATTATTAAGAAAGATCTTTTGGAGTAGGCAGGACTTAAGATTGACCTTGAAGTATCTAGCTGGTTTTATATAAATCATTCTAAGCAGGTTGAATATGCTTATATGAAGCAGCTCAAAAAAGTAGTTAAATGAACGAACAAGTTCATAGTATATCACATAAGGAAAACATTGAAAAACTGAAAAATATTAAAGTTGCTATATTAGAGACAATTATGCAAATGAAGTAGTGACACAAGGGAATGGGTAATCACCTTTGTTTGTGGAATGAGGTGAGAGTTGTTAGGGAAGACCTCACAGAAAGAGTGATATTTAATTGAGTTTTAAGGAATGAATAAAATTCCATTGCTCAGAAGGAGAGAATGTAGTTTCATAAGTAGAGAGATAACATGTACAGCTATCAAGACATGAAATAGCATAGCATTTGCTTGAAATTGTTTGTCACTTAATATAACTAGAACATAGGGTGTATGTTTGGAGTGGCACAGTTGAGGTTGGAGATGGAGGCAGGAGCCAGCTCAAGGAAGGTCTTATATGCTAAATAAGTTTTAGACTTTATCTTGTAAATGATGGAAAGCTGTTAAGGATGATATTGTTAATTATTATTGCTTTCTTTTTTAATAAAGCCAACTCTTAAGCCATATCTGTAGGTTATGCAATTGTAATTAGATTATCCTTTTTGAGGAACCAAGCTCTTTTCTCACCCTAAACTGATACTAAATTAGTATTTATGATTCAGCTGTCTAAATGTCCTGTTGGTTATTTTTGTTAAGTTCATTTTGTCACAGTAATCACTAAGATGTCCATTGTAATTTTTCCTCCCTCTTTTTGTAATTAAACTTAAACAGCGAGAAAATGTCATTGAATATAAGCACTGTTTGATTACAAAAAATGAGAATGGAGAATACAACCTAAGTGGGACTAAGAAGAACTTCAATAATCTTAAAGATCTTTTGAATTGCTACCATATGGAAACTGTTCGTTCAGACAATATAATTTTCCAGTTTACAAAATGCTGTCCCCCAAAGCCGAAAGGTAAAATAATTTTCTAGTTATTTTAAAAATGCTGGTCATAGATTATATTTATGGTGAGTGGTATCAGTATATTGATTTCAAAAGAAATAGGAAAGAAGCAGCTCTAAAAACAAGTTAATTTTGTCTCATTCTGTTATACAAGCATCCTCAAATAGGATTGTTCAGTTTGACTTGGATAGTCTAGAAGTGACTTGAAATCTCTTAATTCTAAAATGGTACTTAAAAATAATTGCTTGATATAAATCAGTCACTTATTTGTTGAACTGAAAGAAATACCTCACTACCAAATTGTCATATGTTCTAAGTAAAGCTTTCATACTCTTAGAATTTTAATTTCTGTACTTTTAAAATCAAAATAGTAAGGTTGAAAAATCTCTTGAAATAAAGGCTTATTAAAAATTAATAAAATTCCTGAAAAATTATGTGTATATAAGAAAGAAACTGATTAAGATCTATGATTTTTAAAGTAATCAAATAAAAGACCTCAACCTACAAAAAAAAAAAAAAAGGTCAAAATGACCATGAAAGGTAAACGTTTTGAATTGATGTAGGACATCGAGGCTGCCATGACAGCGCAACTAAAGACACTCACGAAAGAGGACTTTCAGAACTGCTTTAGAAAGTGGCAAGAATGGATAAGTGTGTTTGAAGCGAGGGGGAGTATTTTGAGGGGCATTCATGGCACTGTCTTTTACTGTAATAAATGTTTTTAATTTAAAAAAATTATGTTAGGTAAGGAAGTGATTATAATTTTGAATGTTTGAAATAACTGGTTATAGTACATTAAAATTCAGTGAATAAACTCCTAAAATAACTTTCTATGGGGAGAAAAGAAACAATAAGAAGTTGTTAAGCATTTCTTCTATATAGAATACATTTTATTTTACCCTTTTGGAGCAGTTTATATCCTCACTGAGTTTTGATTATATATGCATTTTTTTATTGTTTCTTTAATTTTCTTTACAGATAAATCAAACCTTCTAGTCTTCAGAACCAATGGTATTTCTGATGTACCAACCTCACCAACATTACAGAGGCATAATAATGTGAACCAAATGGTGTTTCACAAAATCAGAAATGAAGATTTGATATTTGTAAGGCATTAGATGATGGCTATTGTCTTTTTTGTCCTTTTAAAATAACAACTGTTTTCTTGATGACCTACCTCACTTACATTCATGTGACATTTGGAACTATTTTATTATAACTTAAATTGTCAAAATTTTAATGCAGTTTAAATATTTTTATTTGTTGTGAAAATGATACCAAACTTGAGTTAGAAATTAGCAAAATGAATTATTCTAAGGGAATTGTATTCTTTTAGGATTTTTAAAATATTTCTTTATCAATCTTAAAAATCTTCTACAAAAGACCTATATATCTTAATTTGCAAGTTCTAGAGAAAGTAAGGGAAATTCAAGGGGTTAAAAATAAAGAAGGAACTGAAAGCAAAGTAATACATAAGAGCTGATGTTTTGGCTGTAGATGATGTTGCGGGGTTGGCATTAGGCTTACTAATCAAGGGGTTTAAAATCTAATAGCAACACAGAGGAGTCAAGTTTTAAGGCTTAAACGAGACCAGAAGTTAAACGTGAGGCCATCTCTGAATAAAGCTAGGACCCTCAAGTAAATATATCCTCAGTAAAACAATATGTGGATTGTGAAAAATTCATCCACTAGCAACAGGATATTAGGAATGTTGTCTGTGTTAGTAGGGCTCTTAGTTAAGAAAAAAAAGTCTCTCCTGAAAATTTGTAAGCATATGCTTCTGAGTTTGGGTTTCTTTATACCACCTGCATGGTCTGAGAAACCAGTGTTACTCCCCTAGTAATACCCTGTGGTGGTTGGTAGAAGCAGAAACAAAATCTTTTTGGAAGAACGTACTCTTAACCTAGGTCACCCAGGATTCCACAGATGAAAGCCTGTAAACATGAGCTTTTAATTGAAAATTTTAAAACATTCAGGGAAATAATCCAAGAGTAAGCAAGAGTCAGCAGACCAACAATCATCTAAATTAGACCTCCAAGTACCTCATATAAGAGACTTTTCAGATAGAGATTATAAAATACATATACAGAGGGTGCCAAAAAAATGTATACACGTTTTAAGAAAGGAAAAAACAGTTAGAATTGTAATAATATATACTGATAACAAAGGATGAATACAAGTCACGTTTGACTTCTGCAATTACAAGCAGTGCTCAAAGTGGTTACCATCAGCGTCCAGACACTCCTGACTACGGCGAACTACTGCTTGAGCAGTGTTGACCAAAGTGTCCACGTAGATACATTTTATGGTTCTCCCGGTATATTTAAAGATATAAAAGGAGTCGAAAACATGAGAAAAAAAAAGACATTATTTAAAAAGACCAAAAAGACTTATGGGGAAAAAAAAGTATAGAAATAAAAAATACACTCATTGACTTTAAAACAAAATGGGAAGGTTAGAAAGCAGATTACTTTGGTTGAAGAAGGAATTAGTGAATTGGAAGATAGATCTAAATATTGTTCAGATGTAACAGATACGAAATAGAAATTACAAAAGAGATGTTAAGGGACACAGAGAGTAGAATGAAAAAGATCTACTGATTTCTGAGTTCCAAAAGGAGACAGTAAATTGAATTATCAAGAATTGTAATGACATGAATCCTCATGTGAATAATAGGAAGCAAAGAGTCGCCAGGTAACCTAATATTACAAAACTAATAATAGTAGAGCTTCAGTTCGAACACAGGCAGCCCTGCTTCAGACTGCAGGCTTTCAATACTTATTCTGTAAGGATATGCAAGGAATATTAGTAACAGTATTAATAGCTAATTATTGAGCACTTACTATGTTTCATGGACTGTACTAAGTGCTTTTCGTGTATTTATTCATTTGTTGTTCATAACAATCCTGTGGAAAAATAATTATCCCCATCCCTCAGATGAGGGAACCAAGGCAACTGCAGCACAGAGAGATTAAATTGCCTGTATAAGGTCACACAATTAGAAGATGGTAATAAGGAACAAGTCAGATATTCTGCTTCCATAGACCGTACTGTGCTGCCTTTCTACTGCACTGTTCAGAAAGGCAAACAGAAAAAACAGATTCACATATAAATAAAGGTAGCTAAACACTGACACTATAAAGAAGTGACAATTATAGCTAATTCAGGGGATTTAAGAACAGGGTGGAACCAAAATACATTTTGTTCGTTAATCCTTATTTTCTGTCTTCTATTACTTTGTAAGGAAGCAGAATTTAATTTGTAGTCTCAGATCTGGATTTAATTTGTAAGAGAAATATTTGCTTATGGATTTTTAAAAACTCTTTGTTATTGAACATATTTCCTGATTCCCACATCTTTCTCCATCTTTACTCATTCTTTTCTTTTTTCTTCCAAAGAATGAAAGCCTTGGCCAAGGCACTTTTACAAAAATTTTTAAAGGTGTAAGAAGAGAAGTGGGAGACTATGGTCAACTGCATGAAACAGAAGTTCTTTTAAAAGTTCTGGAGAAAGCACACAGAAACTATTCAGAGGTGTGTATGTTCTTTGTGTAGTTAATATAGTTTATGATATTTAAAGATGTGATCTCATATGACACAACAGGATCTTTCTGAGAATGCCTTCCATAGATAATTATAGACTATTTTCTAATATTTCCAAACTAATTACTTGAGCATTGTGTTATAGGTATTATTACATATCTGCATATACTGAGGCAGTGGTTTTCAAATTTGGCTTCCCAGAGCTTTGTAGGTTCCACAGATTTCCTCCACAATTTCATCTACTTAAAAAAAAAAAAAAGTTTGAAAGGACTGTACTAAGGAGCATTCTAGGTGAAATATGAATGCCTCTGGGCATCATCCAGGGGTACTAGCCCACAGAAACCCAGCTGCCAGTTTCCAGAGTCCTTAGCATAGCAGTGCATCGTCAAATATCACATAACAAGCATCTATGATATTTAAAATGTCTTAAACGATGTTTGTGGAAGATGATGTGAAACATACAAGCTGAAGAATTGTTCTATAATCCACAGCACCACAGTGTTGGTGATTGTGATCCTCAACAACCATAGCCAGAAAGCTCTAGTCAAAGTTGAGTTGAGTTAGGGTAATGCTGATAACATGCAAATCTCCTGACATAGTTGCCATGATATGTTATCTGCAGAGAGATCATTCTTAATTCCTTAGGAAGTGTTATTTGAAGCTCCTGTCCATTTACTTCAGTTCCCCTCTGTTAGTACCTCTATTCTCTACTCTAGGTGTCATGGGTCTAAGCCTGTTTACCTTCCATCATTCATGGTGCCCTGTACCACTGTTGCCCTCTCTCATTGCTATAGTCTTATTCCAGGCTTCCTCAGAATGAACTCTAGCATTAAGGTTGATGGCAGTTTCAAGTCCATATAAGGGAACCAAAGCACATTGTCACCTTATCTATAGCTCTGCTTAGAATAGGAGAAGGTTACATTTCTCTTATGGCTAAGAGGAACTTTTTGAACTATGCATACTTATACATACAAACAATCATTCTTTTGCATTTTTTATATGGTTTTCTTTTTTCTTAGTCTTTCTTTGAAGCAGCAAGCATGATGAGCCAGCTTTCTCACAAGCATCTGGTTTTAAATTATGGAGTATGTGTCTGTGGAGAGGAGAGTAAGTAAAATCTCTGGCTTCTTTATGTTAAAGTTAGGCCATTTTCAGAACATCCATTTTTGTTTAGATAGAAAATACAATTTCAGGATCATAGTTAGGTATCAGTATAAACTATAATTTAACAAGTGTTAAATATTGTTGAAACTAAAAACATTGTAGAACTATTCAGTTATGTCTTCTAAAAAAGGAAACCAGTGAATGAAATTAAAATGCAGAAAACAGTTCATATGTCTTATGTTAAAATGCTAAAATATTAGAGTTTTAAGTAAACAAATATCTTAGAACTTTTTTCTGTTCGCTATAACACTATTGATTATCACTGGTTCAGCATAACATTGGAATAACAGGCCATTTCAGAATAGTACACATTTATTTGGAATTTTGAAGACAAAACATATAAATTACAGACTGGATTTCTAATGAAACTGGCTGAAATGATTAGTTGTTGATATTAGATATATATGTCTAAATTTAGACTGTTCATAAAAACTCACAAAGTTTACATTCAGAAAATTTCTCTGTAATTCCCCATTTTTCATTAGTAACATGAATTAAATACGCATTCACACTTGTATAACATTGCCTCGTGTATTTAAAAATTGAAAATATTTTCAAAGGCAGTAGTTTTCATATCTGTTCCCTGGAAGTTCTCAGGAATCTCAGGGGATTGATGAAATGAGAGTAAATCTAAATACAGTAGTGGAGAATTCTGCCCACTCACTGCAAGCTATAGTGGTTCTGTATTTCTCTTTTATTTATTAATGTTTTTCATAATTTTTTATTTGGGGGGGAAGAATACACTTATGGAGTTTGAAAACAGTATCATACAGCATTTAATCCCAATTTTTACATTTGCTTATACTTATTTCATTGATTCTGTGATGTACTTTTTTCACATTTAAAAATACCTGAAATTGGGAAGCGTATCTAAAATTGGGATATAATCAAGAGCTTGTCAGTTTAATTGGCAATGTTTTTTTCTTTTACGTTACAAAATAATGGAACATAGGACAACCAGTGGTTGTCTATGAAATATAGTGGGTCTTAAATGCCACGTAAGAAAATTTTATTCAGTTCCTGTTCATTGTAACTCCTAGATCTTTTTTTTATTTTAGACACTTGCCCTGATATAAATTTACCTGCAGTCAGTTCTTTTCTTTTTTTTTAATTAAATGTATTGGGGTAACATTGGTCAATTATTAATTATTGGCATATAGATTGTTCTTCAGATTAACTATGGGCAGCAAAACTTTTATTTATTTTGTTTTTGTTACCCAGCAAGGCCCAAAGGCAACTTTTGACACTATAATTGTTATATACCAAATGTAAACTAAGCTATTTTTAATTTTAGTTCAAGCAGAATTACAATTTGAAATTAGATCTACAGTATGCATTTTAAAGCAAATATCTGAAATATAGGGATGTATGAAGTGTAGGTACTTAACCTACTGGGCCACGGACTAACATGGATTACAATGTGAAAGTCTGTCAGAATTTCTTTACAAATATATTGGGTTGTTTGAAAAGGCATGACGCATTTTTGCAACGAAAAACAGAAAAAATATGTCGTGACTTTTCCGACAACCCAATAATATGTCACGATACCGTGCTTTAAATTTTTACTTGAATTTTTGTGGTTTTTATTTTACCTTAATGTCCCACATTTTAAATTTTAAAATCCCAAATCCTTTATTTCTCATTTATATGACACTATTTATGCTTTAGAAACAACAGAATGACCTCAATAAATTCAAGTCTGAAATCGAGAACTTGAGCTTACTCCATTATAAATTATTACTAGATGACTAAATAAACCCAAAACCCAGTTAATTACTTTATTAAATAATATGCCTTTATGTGTTGTAGAAACAGTCTGGGCCTTCAGGAACTTGGTCAATACTAACAAACGGAATTTTTATCTCTCTCTTAAAGGCTGTTTTTAGGAGCAGACACTTGATTCTCTGACAAAATATATCTTAACAATATTAAAAAAAAGTTTTAAAGATAAAGCAATGTAAAACACCAAGTTTTTGCAGCATAAATTAAAGGAATGGATGCAGTTCGAATTTAAATTCTCCTTTATGCCTCCAATAGAATAGACATTGCTATTAATTTTTGTGTGAAAAAAAGAATTTCAGGAAGTTTTGACTGTCTAATTAGTTTCTTGGAAGAATTAAATATGTGAGAAATTTTCATTTGTTTAAAAAAAACCAGCCATAATTCAGTAATAATACATAGAGGTGTTGTAGAGTAATATTTTATATATGTGTGTGTGTGTGTAATGTTATATTATGTATACTTTTATGTTATATAAATATAATATACATAATATGTAATACCATATATTATAATGTACACTAAAACCTTGGATTGCGAGTAACATAGTTTGCGAATGTTCCGCAAGACGAGCAAACATTTCTAATACATTTTAACGTGGTAAATGAGCGATGTCTTGCAATCTGAGTTTGTTTCCAGAACGAATTATGCTCACAAACCAAGGTATTACAGTATATTATGTTATATATTGTGTATTCTATATAATACATAATTATTTATAATATTGTATATATAAAATTGTTTAGATTCCTAACTCTTACTGTTGTGATGCACAAAAACCCCCAAATAAAATAGTATATAGCTGTTAAACTTTCTTTAAATTAGTGAATTTTATGTAGTTTAATATCTTTTCCTATAATACCAAGAATAACTATATATATATTTATAAAAGTTTAAAATTATATATTTTTTATTATATGTATACTAGAGCCTTATTATTATTATATTTTAATGCAGATATTCTGGTTCAGGAGTTTGTGAAATTTGGATCATTAGATACATATTTGAAAAAGAATAAAAATTCTATAAATATATTATGGAAACTTGAAGTGGCTAAACAGTTGGCATGGGCCATGCATTTTCTAGTAAGTAATTATTAGTATATTCTTTTATCAGAAATTTATTGTTTTACCTTACAAAGTAATGTAGAAAAGATCTTGACCTGGGAACAAGAAAGAAACAAATCTGTAAATGGATGCTGAGTCATTTAAAGTAATCTGTGTTAGTTGACAAAAGGTATTCTTTTGGGCATACATTTATTTATTTAAATCACTTTTAAAAGAAATAGTTTTGTTATCCCATCAGTCTTGTAGAATTGCTCACAGACAACCTGTAGTTTGTGTTACTTGAATTTAGAGGAGTTAACCAAAAATTATGCAGAAACACATTGTGCTAAGTATGAATGGCAGAAAATCCCTGTAGAATTAACCTTGTTATGGTGTTGATGGGCAATTAGAAGTTATGTCCAGTAAGAAAGCAATATTGCTAGAGAAGCAGGATACCAGAGGGCCAGCCAGTGGTCAGATCCCTCAGAGTGCACCTATATTCTGCTGCTGAACAGAAAGATTATTTGTGTCAGCTATCACCTAAAAATAGATACTACTTAAAATCTCAGCTTTATAAAGTACAGTGGCATTGGGTAGATTTAATGTATTTGTTTCATTATGGGTATAGATTATTGTGTCATTTAAAATGTAAAACAGGAAACAGTGTTGCCATAAAATTTTCTTTTATTATCTCAAAGCATACCTCCAAATTAATGTGTATTAATTAATACTATCTTACCTGTTTTTTCTTCTTTAAATCCATTTTGGAGCCTTGGGTATATTACGTGCTCATATATTTGTGGATTGGTATTTGAATGTATGTCATTTAACTTTAATAGGAAGAAAAAACCCTTATTCATGGGAATGTGTGCGCCAAAAATATTCTACTTATCAGAGAAGAAGACAGGAAGACAGGAAATCCTCCTTTCATCAAACTCAGTGATCCTGGCATTAGTATTACAGTTTTGCCAAAGGACAGTAAGTTCAACAGGGATCATATTTAACTTTATTAAGCTTTGCTTAGAGAGTAGCATAAAAAACATGTTGTTAATTTTTCTATATTTTATTGATATGTTCTTGATTAATAATAAAATTTATCTACCATTGTTAGCAGTCTAAATTAAATTATAGTTACGTCCTAGTTTGTCCATTTTTCCTTTGTTATAAGCATGTTACAGGGACTGAAAGAAACGATTTTTAAAACAGTTTTAACTCCTAATTATGTGTGGAAGATCAGATTTTCTCCATTTTTAAAGTGAAATTTTCTAATATCATTCTTTGAGCCATGAGTAAATTTTCTAGATTTTTCTTTCCTTAATCACTAAATAAAAATTTGAGAAGATATATTTATCTAGTTTAATTAGTCAGCTAATTCTGACCTTTAAAAGCTGTTTTTAAAAACCTTTCTTTTGTGTTTCTTAACCTTCTATTTAACACAATTAGTTAAAAGTAAAATTGCGTCAGATAATTGAGAGGGTTTTTTTTTGTCCAAATGTATTATCTTAGTTAATTTCTCTAATTGAATGTTCTTAATTTAGAATAAAAATTGATCAACTTTTGTACATTGATACATGGTATCCTATTTGAGCCAATAGTACTTAAACTTGATGGCTTATTTGACAGTGAAGACAGAGGTAATAGGGCAGAAAATGTTACAGAATCTTAGATCTAGTGTTCAGTGAAATTTTACCCTTTGGAATAGTAGGTGAAAAAGGAGAAAATGTATTCATATGATGAAGGAGAAATGCACCCGTTCTCTTTAATCCCTTAATTTACAACAAAAATATTCACATTGCATTACCAGAATATACCAAAAAATGCAGCAGATTATCCTTCATTCTTGTATTCCTATCTGTTAGTATCTATCTATCTATGCCAGAATACCGGGAGGTGGGGTTAAAGTGCTCCCTCCTTCCTTAAAGACCATTTTTCTGATGGGATAAAAGACCACAGAAACTTTACTTGGGAAATTCCATGATCTGAGCAGGACCTGTATAGATTAATTCCATACCCAGTGTATCTTGCTATAATTTAGTCATCCACCTGCCTGTTGGTTCTTGTTTTTTAATCTACAAATTAGAACTGCCACTGCTATTGAATCATCAGAACAGCTTGAAATGATGCTAACTTTACCTTTACTACTTACACATTGTAAAGAAATACAACAAAAAAAAAAACCAAAAAACAAACCTCAAGAGACAATTTAAGCACAAGTTGTATGAAAAAAATTTTTTTTAATGCAAAACTAATAGGAAAGGGTAGAGAGACACTAAGATTTAATGCAAAGAAGTTTAATTGACCCAGGATATAGTTTTAATTGACCCATGATATAGGATATAGTACAGGTTTCTCTCTTTGTACTACTAATAAATTGTGTGACTTTGTGCAAATTATCCAATCTTTATGGATCTCAAATTTTGTCATTGTTAAAGCTGAGATACTGAATTATGTGATCTCAAAGTTCCATTCCAGCTCTTAAGCGTGTTCATGTGCTTGCATGTACACACACCACCCCCCAAACAAATAATAAAGACCTGATTATTCAAATCAGTTTTAATACTATATGCATATAAAAGAATTGTTTACTTGTTGGAACTATTTAACCATACTTTGTTCCTATCATTTAAAAGTTCTTCAGGAGAGAATACCATGGGTACCACCTGAATGCATTGACAATCCTAGAAATCTAACCTTGGCAACAGACACATGGAGTTTTGGTACCACTTTGTGGGAAATCTGCAGTGGAGGAGATAAGCCCCTGAGTGCTTTGGATTCTCAAAGAGTAAGTTTATATAGACTGCAGAGTTGGAATTAACTCTGTGATCCTCGATATTTCTTTCACATGATTTTATATTTTTTAGCCTATCTAATGTTAAAAAGAAGGTTGATAAAATGTTATACAATTCTCTTTTTTTTTAAAGATTTTATTGGGGCAGTGGGGGAGGGGAACAGTGCTGGGGAATCAGGGGAAGGGGAATAGACAAGTTGCTGTCATTTTGCTCTTCAGTCTAGTTGTGGAGGATGTTGCTTCACTGGCCCATGTTGGCATCATCATTGCGCTCTTCCCGGGTGAGGCAGATTGGTCACCGGCCTCTGGTCGGTCGCTCACGGTGGCTCTTGGAAGCTCACACCAGCTGCCAGCCACTCACGCTGGCTGCCAGCCACACACGGTAACTTATGGCAACCCACTGCAGCAGGGGCTGCAGCCTACGCTGTCACCGGCGACTCATAGTAGCCCAGCTCCAGGTCGAACCACCGTTCACCATTTTAGCTGTAGAGGGCAGTGTCACTGGCCCCCATGTGGGATCCAAACCGGGGCCCTGCTGCTCAGAGCTGGCGTCCCAAGCCAGCTAACTCTTAACCAACGTGCCACTCGGCCGGCCCTACAATTTATTCTCAATGTGCCGTTCTTTAATTACAGAAGCTACAGTTTTATGAAGATAGGCACCAGCTTCCTGCGCCAAAGTGGACAGAATTAGCAAATCTTATCAATAATTGTATGGATTACGAACCAGATTTTAGACCTTCTTTCAGAGCCATCATACGAGATCTTAATAGTTTGTTTACTCCAGGTATGTATTGATGGAGCATTCTTATTGATTCTCTAGCTATCTTTCTATTTTTATTATATTTAACAAACCTTTACTAATTTTGTAATCCCTCCAAGAAGTTCCTTGATGTCTTTTAGACGTTTTTTTTTGTTTTGTTTTTTTTTTTTTTTTTTTTTTTTTTTTTT
>NW_017731445.1:46101-53548 GCF_001890085.2 Hipposideros armiger | reverse complement strand
TATATATATATATATATATATATATATATATATTCTACCCTGAAAGATTTATGAAAAACTGTATCCTTTGTTGCACATTTTAAAATTCATAGCTAAAATTTTTTCTATGTAAATTTAAATACTTGCAAATATTTTCTAAAGTATTATAAATATTGACATTTAAATAACAGGTTTATTAATCTCTTATATGTAGTCAATGAAATTTAAAAAACATAGCAATTTGATAGCTATTGGCACCCACTTAAAAATGCATAGGAACATTTTATTTTTGATAGAAATTTTACATCATTCTCTTTCTCCTTAAAATTATATTTGCACTTCCTTTCTAACCCAAAATTTTGCACAATACATTATATTTTGTACTTGGAAAATCTTTTGATCACCTATCTCCTTTGTAATCAAAATATGTATTTAAATTGAAATTAATTTTTAAATTTCCTCTGACTACAAAACCCATAAGTATTCTCATTTTTCTTCTAGGTTGAGTTATCATTGAAGTTTTCTAATGCAATGTAAATAAATTACAAATTTGGATAATTGTTTAAAAATTTTTATTGGAGACATTTCTTAATGAGATAAATGGAGGTTTCCCCTTCTGATTAGTTCATATATCTTTGAATGTATATTATTTATTTTTATGCTGGGACCAGATTTCAATATACATTTTATGTTTATTTTACATTTTTATAGGTGTAAACACTGAGAAAACTTGTTTGTGTATAACTAAGTAGATGGGAATGGGAGAAGTTTTGTTATAACAATATCATTCATTTCTATGACTCCTTCTGAGATATGTACTAAAAAAGTAAATAGTGATCTTCCATTAAAATTATTCTGTTAGCTGGCAATTTCATTAGATCCATTCTTTTTTCATTTTTATTAAAAGTAAATAATTAAAACCACTTGATTTTTAAAAGTGGATTTACTACCAAATCATTAGAGTCATTCATTTCTCAATCTCTGGGAAGTAGTATACCAAAAAATTTCTTCAAATTAATTCAAATAATGGTGTTGCTCTCATTTAGAGGCATCCTCTTTAAAATGATACATTCAGTTGCAAAAACAGAATATTAACTTCAATATGGTGTTTTTAATAACATCTTTTATCATGTTTTAAATATATTATTTAAATATGACAAACCTTTGTGCTGCCTCAAAGGTTGAGTCATTTTATGAAGAATGTCCTGGGCCGGCCGAGTGGCGCGGTGGTTAAGAGCTGGCTTGGGACGCCAGAGGGCCCCGGTTCTGATCCCATATATGAGGGCCAGTGACACTGCCCTCTACAGCTAAGATGCTGAACAACAGCTCAACCTGGAGCTGGGCTGCTGTGAGTCACCGGCAGNGGCTGCTCAGCTCGGGCTGGACTCGAACCGCTGTTGCTCAGAGCTCAAACTCTTGAGCGAGCTCTTAACCAACTGAGCTACTCGGCCAGCCCTAGACCTTCTTAATTTCTTATGTTCATATGACTTTTCCTACTTCATACATATTCTAGTCTCCGTTGTGAGCAGTCTTTCCATTTTTTAAAACGGCTTTTTCTCCTTGAATAACCTAATTTTAGTTTGCCAGTTAATGAGTAGTGTACTGTGGAGGTTTGTATTTAGTATTTCTAACTCATTCTAATTATTTTGGTCAGCTTGAATACATAATCAGTTTAACCCAGAGAATGTATTTGCCATCTTATGGTGGTAATAGTCTTTATTTCTGCAGATTATGAACTATTAACAGAAAATGACATGTTACCGATTATGAGGATAGGTCCCCTAGGGTTTATTGGTGCTTTAGAAGACCGAGACCCTACACAGTTTGAAGAGAGACACTTGAAGTTTCTGCAGCAACTGGGCAAGGTAAGATGTCTGAAGTTTTTAAAATAGTTGAAGTATAATCATAGAACATTTTATTTAGGAACAAAGACTCTAGAGAGTCTCTAAAGTTCACATTTCACAAAATTTTAAGGAATGTTTGTAGAAGAAAGGTTTGTTGTCAGATGTTGGAGAAGTGTGTTAAATAAACAACTATCTTTACTGAAGGACTTCTCGCAACCTTTAACATGTAATGCACATTGAACATCTTCAAGAGAATGATAAATTAGGCAGTATTTCCCCAATTTGACCATGGGACTCCTTCTTGACAGAGGGCGTTTTAGTTATGAAATAGAGAAAGGAACAATTAAGCCTTTCTACTCACTTCTTTTCTTAGGCATTTTAATGAGAAATTATCTGATTATCAGTTCAGAGTCTAGAAGTTAACTAGACTGTGTTCACTAACAGACAATTTCTGTCTGATAAAAGGCCACACAATCATGCTTAGTCTACATATTTTATGTAAGACTAAGAAAGGCTTAGTTCTTAGCGGGTCTAATCATAGTGGTAAGCTCTCTTTATTCCCCTAAGTTTGCTAGTATAGTGTTCTGTACCATGTGACCTTTTGAATTGGATTTTGGCATGGATGCATTATGAAGGCCTCACTTAGGCCTTGAATCTAAGCTAAATGTTTTGATCCAATCTTTACTAGAGCTAAACATTGGGAGTTACAAAAGGTATTGGTTTAGCTATATTAATACTTTGCTGTTGTTCCTTGTTTGTAAAATATTCTTGGGAATGTTTCAAGGGGTATAGCAATAGAAAAAAAAGGGGAAAAAAGGTCTAGGTATTTGGGTATATTAGTTATCTATTGTATAACAGATTACCATAAAACTTAACAACTGAAAACAACAAACATTTATTATCACCTAGTTTAGGTGAGTCAGGGTTCTGGGAGCAACTTAGTAGATGTCAGCCAGACCTGGCAGTCTCATCTGAAGGCTTGATTAGGGGAAGATTTACTCCCAAGCTCATTCAGTGTGGCTAGTGACAGGCCTCAGAATATCTGTTTCCAAGCTCACTTACATGGGCCTTGCCACAGGGCTGCCTCACTACATGGAAGCTGAGAGCAAACACCCAGGGTGAAAGTCAGGGTCTTTTTATAAGGTAATCACGGGAGCGACAGCACAATGCTTGCTGTGACCTATGTAATCAGAGATTTAACTTTGAGCTCCACATGGTCTAGGTTTTTTTAAAATTGACTTCAAATATATTACTGAAAATATAGTCACTTAGAGTCTTGTAGCTCAAGGACTTATGTCGTTTTGTTCGTTAAGATTGCAATAATAGCCAAAATATACTAATTTGATTAATGCTCAAAACTTAACTTTAAATGTTATATATCAACTTATTAATTCTATATAGATAATAAGTTTTAAGTAAAAAGAGAATACATTTTTTTAAAAGACTGACCTTTAAAAAAAAGTAGGAACATCCTTGTAGTCTAAAATTTTACTTTCTTGAGCAAGTAAATCAGACCTTGTATGAGTCTGCTCAGGATGCCATGACAAGATAACATAGAGTGTGATGCGACCCGCGCACCAACCGAGCATTCCCGACTCGTCAGCATGGAGCCCACCGAAAGGGTACCTGAGAGGACTGGGTGGGAGACTGGAAAAGAAAGAGACTAGAGATGAAAGCTGGGGACAGGAGGTCCACCCAATGCTGATGGCAGAGAGTGGCCTTGTTTATTATTTGTATACAGCTTTTATAGCAAAGGTAACTTTCCTAGGGTAGGGGGTTTTTGGGACCTTGAGGGAGTAGCCCCCTCCTCTCAGGGAACAAATTCCTTGGAAGCAATCTTTCCAAAGCGAGGCAAAACAAAGCATAGCAAGCAGAAACTGTTAACAGGATGGCCTTCCACTCTGTAGCTTTCAAGGCCGTTGGCTGTTTTCTCCTCAGCAGCCAACCTTCCCACACTGCTCACCCGGGCCTGAGAGCCTGCCAGCCTTCCAGCTTTCAGGCTTAACCCTTACAACAGACCTTCGGCTCCCTACAAGAGTGGGTGGCTTAAGGAATAGATATTTATTTCTCGTAGTTGTGGAGGCTGGAAAGCCCGAGATCAAGGTTCTGGCAGTGTTCAGGTGCTAGTGAGGGCTGTCTTATTAGCTTGCATACGGCCACCTTCTTGCTGTGTCCTCACATGACAGAGAACTGAGGTGTTTCTTCCTCTTCTATAAGGCCCCAACCCTATCAGATTAAGGCCTCATCCTTATGACCTCAGTTCTCCTTTATCACTTCTTCACAGGCCCTGTTTCCAAATACATTTCACATTGGGGGTTAGGGCTTTAATCATATGAATTTAGGGATGACATACACATATATTCCATAGCAGACCCTTACTCCATCTAGCTCACTGACAGTGATATCAAAGGGTGTATTGTGGAGAAGAAAAGTTCTTCCTGGAAGTTAGTGATAGAAATTTAGGAATTCCCTGGTATGTCCATTGTGTTGTCTTAATAATTTATGTTCATGATTTGTGTTTAAATGCCTTCTTGAAGTTTATATTTCAGTTGTAATTCCTTTTGAAGAAATTAAACACATAGATTCACCTGTTGAAATATTTCTCTTTTTTTTGTTCTGAAAGTTGCCTAATGTAAGCTTAGAGATGTCTGTTAATTCTAATTAGAATTGCCTATGTAATTGTAATTAGAATTTGTTAGGATTTGTGTAGAAAACTTGAGATTTCTATCCTAATGTGCTGGTTTGTTTAGGGTAACTTTGGGAGTGTGGAGATGTGCCGGTATGACCCTCTGCAAGACAATACTGGGGAGGTGGTGGCTGTGAAAAAGCTCCAGCACAGCACTGAAGAGCACCTCCGAGACTTCGAAAGGGAAATTGAAATCCTTAAATCCCTGCAGCATGACAACATTGTGAAGTACAAGGGAGTGTGCTACAGTGCTGGTATGTTGCCCATTGAAACCTATTTTGAACTCAAGGTATGTCACTGGCATCCTGGGTGACAGAAACATACACTGTCTTAGGATGGATTTATACCAGTGCCCAGAGAGAGAAGACTGGAAACTGTGCTTGGCCATGGCGGGCTATAACTACAGGAAGTCTTTGGCTAGTTGGGTTAATCATTCTCTTCACTGAGAATGGGTGGTTATCATTCCCGCTTAAGCTTACCAAGTGAATATTATTTTTAAAGAAAGAAATTGTCTTTCTCACATTTTCTTTAAAAATATTATATTGTAAATTACATGCTTTTTGTTCAATATAAGGTAAGAAGAAAGAAAGTTTTGTCATCGGCTTATTTTGGCTAGCATAAAGGTTTACATAACTATTTTCAAACCTTCTTTTCAAAGCTTTTTGATTTAAAAAGCCTGTGTTCTTGGGCTGGCCGAGTGACTCAGTTGGTTAAGAGCTCGCTCAAGAGTGCAAGCTCTGAGCAACAGCGGTTCAATTCCCGGCCCAAGCTGAGCTGCAGCTGAGCTGCCAACAGGTGGCAGGATGACTCAGCTTAAAATAAAAATGAAAAAAAAGGCTATGTTCTTAATTACTATACCACCTTTAATTTATATTCAAATGTTGTCATCTTAGAGTCAGATTTTATATATCTTTATGTCACTTATATATATATGGTTGTTTTCTAACATTTATTTCATCAGTAAAATATGGCAAAGTAAAACATTATGTTCCCATTTGTATGTTAAAAGGTCGGCGTAATCTAAGATTAATTATGGAATATTTACCATATGGAAGTTTACGAGACTATCTCCAAAAGCATAAAGAACGGATAGATCATAAAAAACTTCTGCAGTACACATCTCAGATATGCAAGGTACCTAATATTCCATTTGTTATAGATGAAGAAAGTGTGTTGAAGTAATTGTTAAGAAATCCTCTAGTTTTTTTAGATGATAAAGGGAGTATGTGTAGGTAAGACCATTTAAATCATTTATGCTGAAAGAAAAATGTTATTTTTAAAATGTTATTTTAAAATGTTATCTACTCCATAGGGCATGGAGTATCTTGGTACAAAGAGGTATATTCACAGGGATCTGGCAACAAGGAATATATTGGTGGAGAATGAAAACAGAGTTAAAATTGGAGATTTTGGGTTAACCAAAGTATTGCCACAAGACAAAGAATACTACAAAGTCAAAGAGCCTGGTGAAAGTCCCATATTCTGGTGAGTATATTTTAGCGCAATAAAATGAAATTTTAGATCACAAACATCAACCTTTATTTTTATTAATACTAATAGTTTGTCATTTATATATTTATAATAATAGCAAAAATTTATCATATGCTTTCATTGGGCTTAAATACATTTCATGGATTATCTCAATCCTCTTAACGACCCTTGGAGAATATGTATTATTATCTCATCTTAAGCACGAGGGAACTGAATTGTAGAAAGGTTAAATAGCTTGCTCAAGACCAAGGTTTTTTACATCCTACATCGTATCGAGTGAAATTATATAGTATTTGTCCTTCCTTGTCTGACTTATTTCATTTAGCATAATACCTTAGAAGGGTGGGGAATAAGGAGATGGGTGAAAAAGGTGAAGGGGAATAAGAGGCACAAACTTTCAGTTATAAAATAAAGAAGTCACAGGGATATAATGTACAACATAAGGAATACAGTCAGTAGTATCATAATAGTTTTGTATGGTGACAGATAGTTACTAGATTTATCACAGTGATCACGCTGTAAGATATATAAATGTTGAATAACTATTATATACCTGAAACTCATGTAATATTACATGTCAACTATACTTTAATAAAAAGAAATAAAGTGATAGTTAATTTTTTTTTTTAAGTTGACTGAATAGACAAGAGGAAGGGCGTTCCATGAGGACAAGAACAAGAGGATCAGGGGCTTGCAAATGAATGGCATAATTACAAAAAAAACAGAGTAACGGGCCGGAATGGTATTGAGCCCTGTGCACCATGTTAATGAGTTCAGCCTTTATTCAGTAGATAGTGTGTAGGTGGGAGATTAGAGGCTTTATCCAGGGGAATAACATGGTGAGAGTCATCATTTAGGAAGATATCTCTACCTTTTGTGGAGAACAGAAGTTATCAAAGAGTGGTGAACTCTGGTTTAGGGAGTCTGATGTCAAAAGTATTTTCATAATAATACTAAGATGGTCTTTGCCTTTTTCATGAGTAGATCGTGGAATTTTCCATAGGCTATAATTTTATAGTCTTCTATTAAACACAATATTTAAGAAACTTGCAAAAATGTAAAACAATGCTTCTCACAAAATATTTTCTCATTTGGAAAATAGTTATTGTTCATAAAAGTGTTATGTTAACATGTGCTGGGTTTATTGTTATTTTAATGAATTAATAAATAAGTTTACATTTCCTTAGTTTTAATATATAAGATGGTAAAATTGGTAGATATAAATCACATAAACAAAAGCTGTTTGGGGACTTCAGTAATTTTTAAGAGTGCGTTAGGGGGCCGTTGACCAAAAGGTTTGAAAACTACTGGTACAGAGAATACATTGTATTAAGGAGAGGCTAACAGCAGAGAGAAGGCTAGTTAGGCAACTTTTGCAGGAATCTAGGCCATTGGTTTTCAAAACTTATATATATATATGTGTGTGTGTGTGTGTGTGTGTGTGTGT
>NW_017731445.1:39766-44566 GCF_001890085.2 Hipposideros armiger | reverse complement strand
AGCAACTTGTCTGTTCCCTTCCCCCAATTCCCCAGCGCTGTTCCCATCCCCCAATTCCCCAATAAAAATCTTTAAAAAAAAAAAAATGTCCTTTACACACACATTTTGGCAATGCCAGGTCTCATAAACAAATTACATTTAATTTTTGACAGAAAATCTGACTTCAGTTTTCAATAGAAGTATATTAATATTATGAAATATTATTTCTATAAAACAAATAAATTGCAGAACACATGTGCAGAGGCATGTTTATAATGAAGCTAACAAAGCATATTCTCCAGAGCATCTTCTTTTCAAGATTCCTTTTTATTTTAAATATTTATTTTCATATCTAATTTTATCTTCTTTGTCATAATGAAAGCCCCCAAGTTATATAAACTTCGGGCCCTGTATTTCTCCCTGCATTATCTGGAAAAACACATCTCAAGGGCAGTCAAGATAAGTGTCATTACTTTCATATTAAGTTATGAAAATAAGCTAAATGTCTTATTCCTTAATTTGCAATAAATAATACTGAATAAAATGTAGCTAAGATTATAACTTATGAAGTAAGGTATATGGTAAAAAGCCTGCTATTCCTTCAGTTTATGTGTTGGGGAGAGATATGTATTAAACTCTGATGTTTGATTTTGGGGAATCATTAAATAAGCTTGAATAAAAATCAGAAATAACATCATTTTCATCATGATCAAATTTTTTCTATATGTTTAATGAAGAAGAAAGCTATATACTGCCAAAACTTAATCAGATGGGCTATTGGCATATAGTTTTACTTTAATATTAACAAGTAAAAACATTAAATGTTTTATATAATGATATGAGGTTGACTACATTTTGTATTAATATTTTAGAATATAAGTTTATAAAATAGGTTTTAGCTAACTTACTGAATAATGAACACTAAATCTGGTCTGAAAGAAACCAGATATAATTTTTATCCATAGGATTTAACCATCATATTTTTTTAAGATTACAATTTCATTTAAAAAATCTTTGTCATATATTGCTTTTGTTCTTCAAAAGTGCTCTCTACCCAGCACATTTCAGCATGTCCTAGGGATTGGTTTTTAAGAAGAACTGAGGGGGAAATGCTTTGCTAAAATATTTTTTTTAATTGTTGAAGCAGAGCTTTGGTCTCATGGAGGACCCTTATACTGTTCTTGATATAGAGTACCCCTTGGAAAACTTTTGTCTAACCCGGGGGTTACTCTTCATCTGGTTTGAAGACCTCTCTACTAGTCATGAGATAAGGATCTGACCTAAGACTGTGATACTGGGTTAGGAGACTGATTTGAGACATTTCTAAGACATACTTTAAAGGGACTTGTTGGCTCATTAGACTTTGGAATGAAAGACGAGTCAAAAATAATTCTTAAGATTTCCAGCTTGAGCAGTTAGTTTGTGATGCAATTCATTGCATAGCAAAAGTACAAGAAACAGGTTTGGGAAAGGTGGGGATAGAGTTCTGTTTGCCTATAGAACTTGAATATGGAAATGTTCTATAAATCTGAGGCACAAAAGAAAGGTCAAAGATGTTATAAATTTAGGAGACAGTAGTATACAGATGGATGATATTACCTAAGAGAAAAATTTTTGACAGATAGGAGATCTGATGATGGAACCTTGGGGAAACCCAGATTTAGAGGCTAGAGAAAAGAAGGGAAAGTATTGGGGAAATATAATTAAAAACGAAATCCCCTCCCAACCCAGAACCTCACCACAAAGACAAAAGAGAAAGAAAACAGTTTTATTACTGAACAAGCATTAATCCAGAAAATGTGGGTCAAAAGCAATTTGTTAAGAGATTGCAAAGAGAGAAAGAAATATTCTTTTCAATGGCTAAGCAGGTTCAGCCCATTACATTCATGTTTTCAAGATAAGCAATAACTAACTAGTCCTCAGGTGAGAGCACTTGAAATCACCGTTTGTCACACAGAGTTCATCCTAAATTCACCGGGTAATTGAAGTCATCATTTGTGTTAGTTAATTGGCTTTAACAAAGGAGAAATAAACTTCTCATATCTTTATGACAGGAGATAGTTTTGTAACTTGGAAGGAGGCACCTGCTCATAGGACCCTACCCTCCCACAGAAGCTGGAGGGTAGGGGTGCCGTCTTGCTTGATGATTACATTTCAAAGAAATGATTCCCAGGTTCTTGAGAAAGACATTCCTGGATCAAAAAGCTGGCAAAAGGCTTTTAAGCAAAAGCTTTATAAAAGATTTACATAATTTACATACATTTGAAAGAGACAAAGAATTGACAATTATAAGTTTTCTAAAGTAAATGCTTTAAGAAAAGAGGAGGAAGAATCTTTTCCCTCATTTTTAAGCAGGGAGAATTATCCTTTTTTATTTGTATTTATCCTTTTATAAGTAATGGGAAAGAGAAATAGATTTGAAATTAAGGAGGGAAATTGCAAAGAGTGCCTTCATGAAAATAAACAAGAATATTTTGCAGTGGTTGGGGATGTAACTCTGTCTTCAAGGAGATTATATTCCATTCATGGGATAAAACTAACATTCATTTTGAAATAACAAATATGTAAAGTTTTCTAAAAAAACTAAATATAAAAAGAATATAGTATTACATGGTTAATTGTGTAGTATGGACTTCAAGTATAAAAATTCAGTAGCATGAGGTCATTAAGACCTTGAGTAGTCAGAGAAGGATTTGTGGAAATGAGTAAAAATTTTTTTTTTTTAAGATTTTTATTGGGGAAATGGGGGATGGGAACAGTGCTGGGGAATTGGGGGAAGGGGAACAGGCAAGTTGCCGTCCTTTTGTTCAGTCTAGTTGTGGAGGACGTTGCTTCACTGGCCCAAGTTGGCACCATTATTGCGCTCTTCCCAGGCAAGGCAGATCAGTCGCCGGCTTCTGGACGGCTGCTCACGGCAGCTGCTGGCTGCTCACACTGGCTGCTGGCTACACACGGTAGCCCATGACAACCCACTGCAGCAGTGGCTGCAGCCTATGCCATCGCCAGCAGCCCACCTCCATGTTGAGCTGTTGTTCAGCATCTTAGCTGTAGAGGGCAGTGTCACTGGCCCTCATATGTGGGATCTGAACCGAGGCCCTCTGGAGT
Source organism: Hipposideros armiger (assembly GCF_001890085.2). Taxonomy (NCBI): domain Eukaryota; kingdom Metazoa; phylum Chordata; class Mammalia; order Chiroptera; family Hipposideridae; genus Hipposideros; species Hipposideros armiger. Next base: position 41,482 of record NW_017731445.1, on the reverse strand, counting down.
CCCAAGCCAGCTCTTAACCAACACGCCACTCGGCTGGTCCTGGAAATGAGTAAATTTAAACTGGATTTTGAAGGCGAGATTAACTTTATGTAATTCATATTTTTAATCTCATCAGTCTAAAACAGATCTCTGCTGCCATCCTTTATAATAAGGATGAACTTGACAATGTACCCACAATACTCACAGTCCATTGGCCAAAATTCTCCTTTGGATAGTATTGATACTTGAGTAGACGATGGTACCATTTCCCCCTGTGACTTTACATTTTCTGTGCTTCCTCTCATAATCATTCTTCTCTGATTAACAGGTTCTTTCTTTTATATGCTAATAGATTCAAGTCTTGCTCTAGTCTAGAAGTCATTTTACCCCTCTGGGATACTTATCTGAATTCATTTAAAGCTGAACTTCCAAAGTGCCCCTTTCAGCTCTTAGAAAGTGCTTTGAGTTAATTCTGGTATTTCTTATAGAGATGAAAGTAAATTTTTTTGATTTTAGTTACGTTGTGTGTTGGAGGGTCCCAAGACCACTCTCAGGTTTGATGACTCACTAAGAGGACTCGTAGGACTCATATACAGTCAAATTCACAGCTATGATTTATTACAGGGAAAGGATACAAAGCAAGCTCAACAAAGGGAAACGGAGTCTGGGGCAAAGCCTGGAGGAAATCAATCTCAAGCTTCTAAGGGTCCTCTCCCAGTAAAGTCCTATGGGACACACTTAATTCCCCCAGCAGTAAGTTGTGACAACACGTGTGAAATGTCTACCAAGGAAGCTCATGAGAGACTCAGTGCCTAAAGTTTTTGTTGCGACTGGTCACATAGGCACTCTGCCTAGCAGGTACCAAAATTCCAGACTCAGAAGGAAAGCAGGTGTTCAGCATAAGCCATATTGTTTGCAGAAACATTTTAAACATAGTGAACCACTCTTACCATTTAGGGAATTGTGGAAACTCTCCTGAAGTCTAGGTTCCCAGGTACCAATCAAGTGTCAACATTGCAAGCAGCCTTTTTGAGGATGGCGGCCTCAGGTTTGCTATGTTAACTCTTTCCTGTACACCTTGCTTTTTATAATCCAGTGATATGTAGGTAAAATTAAGCATTGGCACATCAAGTAACTGTCTTTTAAATGCTTTCATGTATTACAGGTATGCCCCAGAATCACTGACAGAGAGCAAGTTTTCCGTGGCCTCAGATGTTTGGAGCTTTGGAGTGGTTCTGTATGAACTTTTTACATATATTGAGAAGAGTAAAAGTCCACCAGCGGTCAGTGTGCTTTTTATTTAGTTTTAACTTTTCTTTTAACATGAGAAAAGCTTCTTCCAAACAGTGATAGTAAGCTTAAGGCTCATTTTAGAGCCTCTTATTTCTTATTTGTAAGACAACATCCAATGAAATAACCCTAAACGTATTCATTAAATGAATTTGAATTTTTAAAAAGGGGGAGGTTGAGTACTATTTAGTGTATTCTCTTAACATTATTCTTTTTTGTGTAAAATTTTTTTTCTTTTAATTTTTATTATGAAATACACATTTTTTAGAATTAGTTTCAGCTGTACAACACAGTGCAATAGTTATACTTTTTATCCCTTGAAGTGACAACCCCCCTCCCCCAATCTGCCGCCCACTTCCCCCAATATCATACATATCTATTATAATTCCCTTGACTCCACTCCCACACTATACTCCACGTCCCATGACCATATATATATATATATAT
>NW_017731445.1:8553-35576 GCF_001890085.2 Hipposideros armiger | reverse complement strand
GGCAGTGTCACTGGCCCTCATATGTGGGATCCGAACCGGGGCCCTCTGGCGTCCCAAGCCAGTTCTTAACCATCGCGCCACTCGGCCGGCCCTGACTTTTTAACATATGAAAGTTTTCTCTCCATTGCATTTATGCTTAAATAATCATTCCGCATTTTCTTTTTATTATGTCCTCTTTTGCATTCAAGTTTTTATTTCAGCTGCAATGTAATATGACATGTTAAAACAATAACAACAAAAAAATGTGAATATGGTTTTAGTTCACTTGTTTTGGGCCCTTTTCAGGGAATTTGTATTGAGTATATTACAGTTACGGAAATGGCATTACAGAAGTTCCACATTTAACAATCTTTTCTGAAATACGACTGACAGGAAGTTTTTGATCCTTAAAAAGTCTGTTTTTTAAAAGTTTCAAACATAAGAAAACATACATATACAGAATTTTTCCCATTTACTGGAAGAAGTTGATAAAGAATTCTGCTTCAAATTAAATGTACCCAAAAAATCTCATTAAAAAGTGGGTTTGTGTTTCAGGAATTCATGCGTATGATTGGCAATGACAAACAAGGGCAGATGATTGTGTTTCACTTGATAGAACTCCTAAAGAATAATGGAAGATTACCAAGACCAGATGGATGCCCAGATGAGGTAACAAAAAAAATTTTTTTATTCACAATCATGCACTTTTTTTCCCTTTTTAAACAAGGATTTTAGGTCACTTTATGAAATTTAACTGATGACCTTTTAGATAAATAACATAATCACATGACTGTGGATCTAGCCATAGCCATGCAATGTACCTATATAGCAAAATTAAGTGGGATTTCAGATTCATGTCTTATACCAATTAAAAGATGGCACTTTGTGTTCATTGTAATTTTGGTTTATTTTCTTTTTTATAGATTTATGTGATCATGACAGAATGCTGGAACAATAATGTAAATCAACGCCCCTCTTTCAGACACCTAACTCTTCGAGTTGATCAAATAAGGGACAACATGGCTGGATAAAAGAAATGAACTTCACCTTGAGACCAAAATTGAATTATACAACAAAGTTTTGTATTTCATATTGCTGTGGACTATTATTACATATATCATTACGGTGTATATCATGATACTAGCCAGCAAAGATGTGGAAGTAATCTGCTCAAAACTTTCAAAGTTAAGTGAGTTTTTCTTCATGAAGGCACCAGTAAAAGAAATTGATGAAGAGTCATTAGCAAAGAATTTTGTAAAAAGTTTCATGCACCTAATCAGTCAGTTCACATCACCTTTCTTTGGCAAAAGAAAAATAATAGACTTTTATCAACTCAGAATTTTGAGAAACGAAAAACTTGTAATATAAATTTTGCAATGTTAAATATGCACAGAATACATATGTACAGTTTTTACCACAGTGAATGTATACTACCTTAGCATCTTGTGTGATGTTTTACACAAAGGCCGGTATTCATTAATCGTGTTTTTTAACTTTTTTATAGTTGATCTAGAGTAACTTCACTATACAGACAAATTAAGATGCTCAGATAATTGAATAAGCACCTTTGTGTCCTTGTTCATCTATATCACTGGCCAGCAATATAAGCAGGTGTACACTTTTAGCTTGTAGTTCTATGTATTGTAAGTATTTTTCAAAGAAAAGGGAACAAATGTTTAGTTTTATTTGTTTAGGAAATCTCCCTGACTCTAAAAAATACATTTTGAAATGGAGCAAGTTTACAAAGCTGTAACACAATCTATTTTCTTATTTGTCTCCCTTGTATCTGTTTGTGGTATGTTTTTTTAAATAGAACTATCTCCAAGTTTTTCTAAGACTCTGGTGAATAGTTTTCTTTTAAAATTTTGAGATTACGAATGTAGGAATATTGTCATCCCTTGAGCTGTTGGCTGCCAGTGAGATTCTTCAATCCCTGGGACCTATGGTCATGCATTAAATTAAGTGTAAGCCATAAAATAATGTTGTTTTTAAATATATAAACTTATTAAGATGCATAGTGAGTTAGGATTTTTTAAAGGCTATATTTCAGGGATTTCAGAAATCTCGATTGCAATCACAGAAGAAATTTCCTTTTGTTAGAGATTCTTATATACAAAGAAGAAATGAGAGTAATTGGTGGAAAAGTATGCTGATTTTATTCAAGAATGCCAGTAGAAAATTCATAACGTATGCCTTTTAAGAAAAATGAGAGTATACATATTTTCAATGAAGTAAAAAGGGTTGTTTGTTGTCATCATTTGTTTTAGTGCTACTCCATTTTAGACACCATACCTAAAATATGATGGGGGTTTATTGTGTTATTTATACGAAGTTTAAAGTACAGTACTTGGTTAAAAAGAAAATAGTTTCTTACTTTATTTTCAGTGTTATATGCTATTTTTTTAAACTTGTACTTAAGACTTTGTATTATTTTTCTGACTATTTTTTGGAGCTGGTTTTAAAATGCAAATTACATAAGAAAAAATGCCTCATACATAAAGTTTGAGATTTTTTTTTGTTGGACTGATGGAAGGAGAAGAAATGCTTTTACATGATCTTTAAAGCATTTTAGTAGTTAGTGACTGCAAAAATCATCTAAAATGATAGTATGTTAGAGTTTTAAAGATTTCTAGTAGACATTTTGATGAAAGTTAAATATAATTTTTATTTAATTTGTAAACACTCCTCAAGGATCTGTAACTATAATGTAATTAAAGATCTTCCGTTCTACTTTTCAAGTTGAAAAAAAGCATATCATATGATATGCTTGATTTTAGATGTTTTTACTAAAACTTAAGTACTTAAAGGTAGATTCTTAAAGGTCTAAAACATTTTGTTTGTTTTTAAAAACAAAGATGTTAGCTAGATTTCTTCTTTTAAATGTTTTTAAATGTTTCAGTTTTAAGGAAAAAACCCATATAAACATTCTTAAGTGTTTAGAGTGGGATGACTACCCTATTGTAAAATTCTAAGTTTTCAAGTGAATTATTATTCGTTAAGGGTTAGTGATGTTTTACATTTTGATTGTGACCAAACATAAAAAGAAATTAACCCTGTTTGGTTGGTTCTGCAGAAGAAACATAATTATTGTACCAGTTAATACCAAAATGTTTCGTCAAATTAATATTCTTCAGAAACGAGGGTAAAGATTTTCTTAGAATTCTGTAATTCTGTAAATATTCTAGTATATTAAGTTATACAACCTTTATATAAATAATTCCCTATCTCCATGGCTACCTGCTTTGGGAAATAGTCACTTTTTAATGTTATTTATATACATGCTGCCAGTAGCACAATAATTTGCTGTGGAAGAGTGCTTTTTTACAACCCAAAATTTCTGCTGTAAAGTCAAGTGAAATTTTTATCATAACTAGTTGTTCCGATATTTCAATTTTATTTGAACAGTTTGATTATACAATAGACATTAGGAAATACCTACAGCTCTATACCTGGGGAACCGTTCTCCATGGGGTGGCATTATGTGGTCAGTTTATTGCAACTGTGTTATTTTCTTTTTTGTGCCTTTAGCATGTTCCCACAAAATTGAAATATTGATGTAATAAATATTCAGAAGTTGTTTTCTTTTGTATTGTCACCTAACCAAGGAAGTGGGGTACACACACTGGTTTAGGGATGTGCAGAAAAAGCCTTTTATAATAGTAAATTATCTTTAGATTTTTTAAAGAAATGCTTCCTAAGATTGCTCACAACTACTGTGTGCTCTTTATGAACATTGCTGTATCCACTCTGATTTCTGGTGTTTAAATTATTTCTCATGAAAGTTTCTCTAATTTTCTAGTATAATTCACTAAAGATCTTTCAGTTTACTATATTAGAATAAATAATAAGTGAGTAGAAGTCAGCAGGATTACCCGAACAAAAGACTAGATTATATGAGATAAACTTCATTCTATTTAAGGAAAAAAAATCAGTATGAATATCAGAAAATACTTTGCGTAGTGTTTACTCCCCAATTTGGATCAGTGGTACTTAATTTCCAGATAACTAGCTGCTAAGTGTATCATGATGCTGACAGTAACATTAGAGAGATTTCAAAATAACATCGAGAGAAGCGAATTCTAAAACTTTCACATAATCATATTTATACAATATGCATATCATATAACCTTTAACTTCATATGAATCAAATTCTTAGTAAAATGTACATTATATACCTAAATATTAAAATATTTAATTTTTTTACTTTATTACAATAGGTTCTCCTTTAGGTTAATAAGAAATTAATTTCTATTGTGCTTATGCTAGATGGCATTGCTTAATTGGCACAAGCCCTAAATAAGGTTCATTATTTGAATCTTACAAATGTATAAGGAAAAGCCTTATCTCTAATTAAATTCCAATATTTATTAATATGGTTTTAGAAGTTGTTAATGATTTGTTTTGTGTGCTGGTGGTCTCAGCCTGTCAATAACTGATGCTGTGGTTGAACCGTCCTTGTAGTTATTATGATTGCAAGATGCAGTTGAGGAATAACCATCAGGAAACTTTGGAAAAAAAAAAAAAGGTTTATTACTTATAGGACCTGGAAATTACGTAGCAGATCTGGGGCCACACAGTGAAGTGTGGATAAAGAGAGAGAGTGCAGGGGCCAGGAGTTCTTTTATTGGGGTCAAGGGTGGGAGCCTAAGGTGTTACAGGCTCATTCTTTATTGGTGAATTTGAAACATAACAGCAGAAATTTAAAGCATGGGAAGAGAAAAAACAAGTGGCCCAAATGGTCAGTTATTGAAATTAACCAAGATCTCAGAAACAAAGGAGCATTAGTGGAGGGAGGTAAACTGGTTTTTCTTCTAGTCTTGTGGCTGGCAATATGTTTATTGGATAATGGATAAATATCCAATTGGATATTTAGATAATTGGATAAATATCTATGTTTATAGATAACCTTCTTTGAAGTGGATACCCTAGCAATCAAAGTATAAGTCAGACATTTGCATTACAGAAAAGAAAACCCAACTGTTAGTGCTTATACTACATAATCTATTATAAGGCCTTTCTTTGCATAGCAATTGCTTATGATGTTAAAACATCATATTTTTTAACATAACTGCTGGATTTATAAAATGAGAGGGTTAAAAGAGCTCTAGGATCCCGTTCCGTCATCCATATCCTTAGATTTTGTGAATAGTTTTTATTTTAGTATCTGTAGTAGGAAGCACTCCTATAAATATTAATTGGGGTCAAGTAAGTCAGCCTTGAGTAGTGTGAACAGACAGAACCTTAACTTTTAGATCTGACTTTTGGTAAATAATAAATAGTGCAAGGTGGTAAGGAAAAGATGGTGTTAAACAAGCAAATAAAACTTTAATAACCAAAAGCTTTTCCTAACATAAAGGGCTTCTTGAGCCATATGCTAGCCAGAAAAGGACCAGGTCAGGGGGCATGAGGTCTAAACCACCATCAGGAGGGCTAAGTAAAGACAAACAGTTCTGCCATCCTGGAGGTAATGGGCACTTTTATCCATTATATTTTGGGGAAGAAAGATGTAAGTTGTTTTGAAAAGAATTTACATTCGTTACAAATAAGTGGGATGGGAGAAGGTGAACCAGGGGCAGTTCTATGATAGGTGCACAGTCTGTAAGGAAGAAATGTTTACTACTTTTGATTGATTACAGGCAACAATTGGGAAAGTTCATGCAGGATGCGGTGGTGTCTAGCAGTTGGCTAATAGAGGGCTGGAAGTTGATTCAAAGCTCCAACATGCATTCAGGAATGTGAGCAGTCTTTTGTTAGTTGGACCACAGCTATGTTAACTTAAAAATAAAAGGCCTTTCAAAGTGAGAGGCAGCATTTATTTGAGATCAATAAGAATAGCTATTTGGGATGCACTGATTCATTTACCCAGAAGCCCTTAGTGTTTTGACTGGGAGACAAAGCAATGGGTGTTTATGAGAAAGGGAAGGGGAACAATTACATCAATAGAAGATGGGCATTTCTACTGGTGCAGGTAATATAACATAGTGATGTTAATTCTTTTTTTAATTAAATTTTTGGGGGTGACAATGGTTAGTAAAATTGCATAGGTTTCAGGTGCACAGGTCACCTATATATCACATTGTGTGTTAATTTTAAACAGTGTTTTAAATTTTCAGTTCTGTATCATCAGTCCAATAGTCATAACAACTGCTTGTTATTTTTGCAAACAGTTCTTTGGGACACGATGTTGCCTTAGGCCCAGTCCAGAGGTTATTTTGCCCTGTTTTTACATTGCAAAGATTTGAGGCATAAGATATGCAAAGCAGTTTCTCTGGCATGGCAGCTCCAGCTTTATTTTAAAGTGGCTCTGTTTATATTATTGTTTACATTTCCCCCATTTTGATCAAGATCTTTTCTTGAAAGTTTTGCTGATCAATTATTGGAAAGCAGCACTGATCAGTTATTAACGTCATCATTGGTCTTCAATTGTCAGGTGGCTTGTTTTGGATATGTCATCCCAGTCCCTCATCTAGGAAAGCTCATTTCTGGTATATCATGACCCATGTAGAAGGTAAGGTGTTTTTTTAGGAGCCTTAGGCCAAATTTTAGTAACAAGAACACCAGTACAGAGGAAGGCTTTTTTTATATTTAAAGACAGATATCTTCTGTCGTTTCTTGAGGTTTCTCATATAAAGTCTCATAGGCTTTAGTGATCATCTCAAAACATTGAGCAACCATTATCGAATGGTGTCTTTATAATATTGAACTATGCAAAACAAAGGTTTATAACAGCAAAAGGTTTTATAATAAATAAAATGGCAAGTTCAAGTTAAAGAATAAATCTGAACCAGAAAGCAATACCTGAGGGCAGTCAGCTGAAGATATTAAAGAACCATGAGGCGTTAGTGGGCACTGTGCAATGGGCATTTTATAGTGGCTCTATTTATATTATTGTTTACAGCTATTAACTGGTTAACAATTCTTGTCTCTTTTTCTCACTCTCTGAAAGCTGTAATTTAATTTAGAACCTTTCCAATTTTCTCTTGTCAATGATTTAGCAGGATATGGTAAAGACAGCAGTCAGTTGATAAGGCACATTATCAGTTGCAGATGATACGATATTGTCAGAGCAAGTACTAAAAACAAATGAAAGCATGCAATAGACTTATTGATCAATTATCTTTTCAAGCACAGTTGTATACCTAGATGAAAATGTTTAGGTATGCTTTTCACACAAAAGATATTTAAGTGGGTAGCATTTTTATTGAAAAAGTTTGGGTCTTTCAAATGCTTGGAATATATATGAATCTCACTGTGAACTTTCTATTAGCATGTAGTATAAGATCGTGAGTTAGAATTTATTTACTGAAAGTAAAAACATTAGCGATCAAGGAAATCATAGATACTAAAGAAAATGAAAACAAAGTGAGAAAGATAAGCCTAACACTCAAGGAACTCAATTATGAAAATACCTACTTGAAATTTTCAACTTCAACTACTTGAAATACACATATGACGCTTTTTTCCTCTGTGTAAAAGTTTTTTTCAAGGTTGCTGTAACAATGAATGTAGAGGTTTCAAATTTTAAGTATATTAGAACATTTATTTTATATCCTTAGTAACATTTAAGACCCCTTAATTTTTGGTTGGTGAAAATAAAAGCTATTTGCAGAATCAGACTTTATCCTGATTCTTAAGAATAACTGAATTCTCTAAGGTGGATTACAGTGCTTTTAATCTGCATAGCCAAGGTGTCTAAGCCCTTGATGTGCCAGCTTCAGGTGGCTCAGAGCTAAATGACGAATCGGAAGTGGTTTGCACTAAATGATAGACTTATTGACTACTATTCAAAAAGTATTTTAATGACAAAATAATAGTCACTATTTCCCATAAATATTGCCAGAACATTTTTTTCCTTCCATCCTTTTAAAAAGTTTTAAATACTTGTTTCTGTCAGTAATTCTGAGGATAGCATGAATCTCCTAGTACCATTTCTTTTCCTTTCTCTTAGTTTTATAACACTGCGCTGCAGTTGTTGAATAGGAATTCTTGATAATATGTGTAAAGTTATTGTTAACAGAGAACATTAAAACTGAGTCTCCTTTTTTTCTAATGTTGAAGTTGAATTCTAGAACTTGTTTTTTAAATGTTGAATTCTAGAACTCTGAGTATACCATTACAATTCCTTAAGGAGGCCCCATTTATTTCCAAAACTATTACAGAAGAAGAAATTTGCAAAAATTGAGACTACTGGAAAGAAAAACCTATTTCCTAAAAGTGGTTTGGAAATCTGAGACCTAAGGAACAATGAATATGATGCTGGGAAAAGGGAATTAATAAATTTCTGTCAGACCTGATAAATTCACATTTAATGGCAATTTTTTTCTAACATCTTGAATTTCTCTTATTTTAGGATTACTATAATAAATGTGGAAGATAAGAGTATGCATGACTCAAATGCCAAAAATGCTTTGGCTTTAGTAATTACTTGGTCATTTTCTCATAGCTCCAACTTGGCTACGTCAAGATCAAATTCTTAGTAGAGTTCTTTATCCTTTCTAAAACACTCACACACACACACACAGACTATATATTGGGTTGTCAGAAAAGTCATGATGTATTTTTTCTCTGTTTTTCATTGCAAAAATGTGTCATGACTTTTCCGACAACCCAAAACATTGTATATCACTGCAGACCTTCCTACATATGCACTCACTTATCAATACTGACAATGCAAGCTACCTCCAACTTTCAAGTTGCACCAGGTAATTGTGTTAATGGTTGTAGTGAAGCCATCACCTCCTAAGTATGTTGATAAAATTGTAACTCCCAATCACATATTGAGTATAAAGAAGAATAGATAAGCCAATTATGGATATAGGCAAAGGGATCCTGGGTAATGTTATGTGAAGGTGATCCTGATGGTATATCAATTTAGAATTCCCTGTTATATAAACATTCAGATAAAAACAAGAAATTGAAACTTTCAGTTCTGTAGCTCTGAGGATATGAGTCCTTATCGTGGTGTTTTCAGGAAACCTAGTTTGGTGTTGCCCCAAATAATTTCATATATAAAGGACCCATAGGGAAGGTATGTTGGGCCTGGGCCTAGGGTGAGAGTTAAGAGTTTCATATATTCTCTCCAGAGCATGATTTTACAACAGAAATGATATTAACCTCTAAAGGGATGAATATCGATGTTGGGGGATAAAAATATAAAGCACAGAAATACATAAAGTACATGAGGATGCAGTAGTAGCAAATTTTCATGGTGGAGATTAGGGGAGAATGTCTAAAAAGCTCCTTGGGTTGAAGGTGGTAAGAGAAGGGGAATAATTTAAAGAAACTTGGGCAACTACTTTGTCCTGTACCCACATGGACATGGGCCAAACCAGCACTACCTCAGAAATGACCTCAATACGAGAAGGTAGATATGTCAGTGTCAGAACAGTTGAGAGTATTAGATCTTTAAGCAAATATTCTAAATAATGTATCTGAACTGAGAAAAATTAGTTGATATAATCTTTTTAAAAAGTCACCTAGGGCCGGCCGAGTGGCGCGTTAGTTAGGAGTTGGCTTGGGACGCCAGCTCTGAGCAGCAGGGCCCTGGTTTGGATCCCACATATGACGGCTGGTGACGCTGCGCCCTCTGCAGCTGGGATGGTGAACAGCAGGTCCACCTGGAGCTGGGCTGCCATGGGCCTCTGGCGATGGCGTGGGCGGCAGTGGGCTATCATGAGTGGCTGGCACCCGCAATGAGCGGCCATCCAATGGCCGGCAAGCGACTGCCTCACCTGGGAAGAGCGCAATGATAATACCAACATGGACCAGTGAGGCGATGTCCTCCACGGCTACACTGCGGAATAAAAGGACAGCAATTTGTCTGTTCCCCTTCCCCGATTCCCCAATAAAATCTTTAAAAAAAAAAGTCATCTAATATTAATCTCTCTAGAACTTAAAGATTTTCCCTAACAGATGTAATAATTGGGCCTTTTTCAATGGAGATACATCCCTAAGTACCATTTTGGTGGCTTATTTTTTACATTTCACAATAAGTAAGATATAATAATCTCAAAAAACAATGGCATAATAAGATGAGTATATTAACAATTTTTCTTCTTGGTTATATAAGGAGATAAGAAAGTACTTTTTGATATTAAAACCATGTCATTTACTGTATATTAAACTCTAAATTTCCACAGAGAAAAGGGAAAGAAAGTAACAATGCCAAGTAAGGTCATATCTGCTATGAAGTTTACCCAGAATACAAAGTATTCATCTTTGAAAAGTGTTGCCAGTTATGTTTTAATTATTGCCATTCTAATGAGTGTGAAATGGTATAGCATTGTGGTTTTGATTTGCATTTCACCAATGATTAATGATATTTATTGTCTCTTAATGTGCAATTTATTGGCCATTTGTGTATCTTTGGAGAAATGTCTATTTAAGTCTTTTGCCCATTTTAAAATTGGGTTTTTAAAAAGATTTTATTAAAATGTAGCTAACATACAATATTACATTAGTTTCAGGTGTACACCATAATTATTCAACATTAATATACTTAAACATGTAATCATCATGATAAATAAGTCCAGTAACCATCTGACACTGTACTACACTATCACGATATTATTGACTATATTCTCTATGCTGTATTTTCTATGCTGTATTCTACATCCCCATGACTTATTTGTTTTATACCCAGAAATTTGGACCTTTTATTATCTTTCACCTTTTCCCCCCATTTAAAAAATTTTCAATTACAGTTGACAATATTTTATATTAATTTCAGGTATACAGCATAGTGGTTAGACATTTATATAATTTAAGAAATGATGTAGACTCTGGTTTGGTGCCAGTGCTGAGCCTGGAGCTACTCAACAAAATTCTCAGAGCACACCAAGGCCAGCTGCCGCCTGCCTGGGCCCTGCAGACTCCAATAGTTTTTCAAGAAAGAGTGCAATGTGGGCTGGTGGAGCTGGCTGCTCTCAGAAAAAGTGCCTCTAGTATTGGGCAAGTTGGGTGGGGCAGGGTCTCAGGGAGTCAGCAGGGCAGAGCAGCAGAGCTCACCAGGCCAATCAGATTGAGATTTGGCCATAGGGGACAGGCTCAACACAGGAAAGATGGTGTCCGCCTGCTAGCTGCTCGGGAGGAAGACCCCACACAGAAAATGCCCACTGTCCTGCAATACTTGCTGCGAAGCCACACACCTCAGTCTGTCATCTGTATGTCTTGAGGCCCCTGAGTCACCATCCCTCCACTGGAGCCCAAGGTGAGTTCCTATAAGTAAGTCTGTGCACGGGCTGTTTTAAAGGACATGTGGGCTTCCTGAAGTCTTCCATCCCGCCAGAATGGTCAGAATCCCCACTGTTTTTCACAGCCAGGTGTTGTGGAGGCTCCTCTTCCAGGCACCAGTACTATGGGCTGGGGAGGCAGGTGTGGGGCTGGGGTCTCTCGCTTCTCTGTGGGGGAACCTCCCTGGCCAAGATATCCCTCCCAGTTCTCAACGGCCACACAGAGATTTGGGGCCAGCTTGTTTCTCATTTCTACCCCTCCTACCAGTCTCAAGGAGGCTGCTTCTTTATATCCTTATTTATAAAACTTCTGTTCAGCCAGACTTCAGGTGGTTCTCCAGGTTGATTTATAATTTAGTTGTAATTTTAATGTGTTCACGGAAGGAAGCAGGCACAGTGTTTATTCCACCATCTTGGATCTCCTCTGGTTGTGGTTTTTATTGTTAAATTGTTATAGTTCTTTATATATTCTGAATTTTTACCCCTTATCAGATATATAATTTGCAAATATTTTTTCCAGTTCTGTGCATTGCCACTTTACTTTGTTGATTGTGTCCTGTGTTGCATAAAATTTTTAACTTTGATGTATTCCAATTTATCTATTTTTTTGGTGTCATATCCAAGAATTTATTGTCAAATCCAATGTCATGAAGCTTTTTTCCCCTGTTTTCTTCTAAGTATTGTACAGTTTTAACTCTTATTTTAGGTCTTTGATCCATTTTAATTTTTATATATGGTATATAGTAAGGGTTCAACATTATTATTATTATATTATATTATTATTACTGCATGTAGATTTCAGTGTTTCCAGCACCATTTGTGGAAAAGAGTGTCCTTTCTCCACTGAATGATTTTTGAACACCCATGTCAAAAATAATTTTACTATACAAGTATATGTGAGAGTTTATTTCTGAGCTCTCTATTTTTTCTATTCATCTATCTGTATGTTTGTCTTTATACCAGTACCATACTGTTTGATTACTTCAGCTTTTGTAGTAACTTTTGAAATCAGCAAGTGTGAGGCCTCCAATTTTGTTGTTCTTTTTCAAAACTCTCTTGGTTATTTGGCGTCCCTTGAGATCCATATGAAATTTAGGATGGGTTTTTCTATTTCTGCAAAAAAAAAATCACTGGGATTTTGAAAGGGATTGCATTAAATCTGTAGATCACTTTAAGTAAGGGTAGTATCCCTCTTATGTGAATAATCATACAAATATAAGGTAGGTACTATTTTTTTTCTCATTTTAAGTGTGTGAAAACTGAAATTTAGCAAGATACAATAAATTCCCAAGTCCCACATATAGAAAGAATGGATGTTGGAATCTGAACTTAGGCAGCCTGACTCCAATGCCAGAGTTGATAACCATTTCACCATGCTGCCTTTCACAGCTTTGGCAGCACACATATAAAACAGCAATAAACTACAAGCTTTCTGCAGTGATCCATGGTTATATTTTCCAGGTAGCAAGATGAGAAAATCATTTCAGTTCCCAATGGAAATTATTTGAGTATATTTTTAGTTGGATTACTACATCTTATCCTTTACACAAAAGAACTTAAGTGCAGAACAATTTGATAATACATAGAAAGTAAGTCTTTGTAGAAGGAGCAATTTAAGGATGACAAGAGAAAGTTGAAAGTAAATGAACTTTAGAAAAGCTTGGACGGGATGACCTTTGACCCTGAGACTACTCTCCCAAAATATAAGGAAGTATTATTTAAATTGGACACTCTTAAGTCTAGACATATATCTGGTTGCTTAAGGAACTGAACTATGATTTCCAAAGTCACCCTAAAATGTGCTATGTGAAAGAGGATTATTGGAGCAGGAAGAGAGGATTGGAGATTTAGTTGAAACCATTCATTTTATAGTTGAGGAAGCTAAGTCCAAAGAAGTTACCTTAACTTTTCTTAACATCACAGATCTGATCAAGAGCAAAGCCAGGTTAGAGCCCAGGTCTTCTGACTCTGGTGGATGCTCTTTATACTAAAACATGCTAAATTACCTCATTTTTGAAGAAATGGGCCTAAGTTGTAAACAAACCATGAACTTTACTTATGTAATCTTTTAGCAAATCTTTTTTGCAAGCCTGCAGTGAACAAGGCACTATGCTAAACACTGCTAGTAAAAAAAATGTTCAGCTCCTCAAGGGATTTTGAGTTGAGAAAGGAGTAGCATATATCTTTAAAACGCTTTACAAAGATAACTTGCAAATATCTAGGGGAAAGAAACCCAGAACATTAAGTGGTAGCACATCTCTAGATGGAAGTTACTTCTGATGAATTTGCAGTAAAGGAAATTAGTGGTAGGTAAAACCTAAGAGTATCAGTTATGCATATAATATAGCAAATAGATATTTAATATATTTGAATCAAGTAAATAATCTGGGAAATGTTAACCTAGAACCAAGATTGCAAAACCACTTTTTATGATGGTGAATAACCCGAAGAATCACACCAAGTTAAGCTATAACTATTATTTACAGCTATCAGTTCAGAACTCTCAGGCAGACCACATTGTATTTTCTCCACAAAACAGCCACCCATCCTAATGTACTTTATCATAATAATGATACCACAATTCTCTGAAGTCATCAGAGCTCAGAATCCCTGAGTAAAAACCTTTGATTCTTGTTTTTATCTCTTGTACTTTTTCCATTCATCCTCCTTACTGTCTCCATCAATCTTTTCTTTTTCATCCCCTTATAATTTCATGCCTGTACTTTTGTAATGACCTAATTCTCTCAATAGTCCTGCACATCACTCTCAGGTCATTCTTCCCATAGTACAGTTTTAGCCATGTCACTCGTTTGTTCAAAAGCTTTCTACCTCTCTCCATTTCCTACAAAATAAAGTTCAACACCCCAGAATGTCACCAGAGGCAGAGCCAGGTTTTAACATCAAAAGGAAGGGAGTCTGGGGTAGGGCTTGCCTTGTTGGTTGAACAAGAAGAAAGTACTTTTTTAAAAAAGACACCATTATTTGACAACCTTTCCTACCTGTCTCCATGTATTACTTTCATGCTGCTTTCACTAGCATCCTTTCATCATAATCTTAACTGTTATGTCAGTATAAGTTGAAAAAGTACCACTTTTCATGAAAATTATGCTTAGGAGGGATAACTCCATCTGCTTCCCTTGTAAACTAGAATTCTGTCATTCCAAGACCTCCAAAATTTGTCCCAAACTGCCTTACTGAGATTTACCTCCTGCTATTCATCAATAATAATTTCCCAATCTAGCCAAACTAGTTTATTCACCATTCATTTCATGAGAGTATCTGTAGCGTGGACTAGAGACATGGGGATAGAAATGGAAAGAAGTATACAAATATTGCTACTGATGGATTGGATGACGGGGGTAAGAAAAAGGAACACAAAGAGCCAGATGATAAATGAGGGCAAATATAAAATAGTTTCCTCCTTGCTGCTTTCCTTAAAATTGGACTGGGCTGGGCCATCCATGCCCCTCCTTCCAGTGCTGCTGTCTGCCCTCATCCCACCTCCTCCCCCTGCCCAGTGGTCATGGCCATCCTTGGCATCCCCTATGAGTGATCGCATCTCATCATGGCAGATCATAGAGATAATGAGCTTCAAATCTATGACAAAAAAAGATGCTGGAAGACAAAAAGATCAACAGTTGTCTTATACAGTTAGGGGAACAAGTAAAAGAACTTACCAGTCAGTATGAAAGTCTGAAAATGATCTGGAGGCCCTACAGTCACCAAATCTGGGTAGATTGTGGGTGAAGTACTTAAGAAATTAATGGAAGAAAAATTCATTGTTAAAGCTACAAATGGACCAAGATATGTTGTGGGTTGTCATTTTCAGCTTGAAAAAAGTAAGCTAAAGCGAAGAACAAGAGTTGCTTTGGCTATGATTATATTGCCATTTGCTAAGATCCACTGGCTTATGGCGTGTTTCTTAAGGACACAGGGAATATTTCTTTTTCCTGAGATTGGGAGGTTATCAGAACAGATCAGAGAATTAAGAGAGGTAATAGAACTATCTCTTACAAACCCAGAATTATTCCAGTGTAGGGATAATACGCGTACCTCTAAAAATCTGTTTGTTTTATGGACCACCAATTATAGGAAACACTAATAACAAGAGCTAATGTTAGGCAGCTGGACTGCAACTTCCTAAATGTTGTATAGTTCTATTGTAGACAAGAGCATTGGTGAAAGTGCTTATTTGATTAGACAAATGTTTAATTATGAAGGGGTCATCAGTCATGCATCATTTTTATGGATAAATACATACCATTGGTGGATATTGGGTTTCTGAAAGCAGTTCGGCTGATAGATTCAGAGGATTTTAATGGAGTTACTCAAATGGATACAGTTAAAATTATGGCTACAAACAAGTATAGTGAATCCTGCTTTGCTGTTGCCAGGTAAATAGAAAATATAATATATTGACTTATTTATATGCAAGATTAGACATTGAAAATCCATGGAGGTACCATTACAAAGCATGATAAAATTATTAGAAAAAATCATGACGTTTTCAGATAGCTGTAATGGAGCAGACTTGAGAAATGTTTGCACTGCAGAAGATATATTGATAATTCATGCTGATTATGAGACTTAGTGTAGAAAGACTTCATGAAGCAATCAGAAGTGGCTGATTTTAAGATGTGGAAGTAAAAGATATAAGACAGGAGGAAGAATTGAAGTATACTTTTGAAGAGGTCTTAAGCTGCATGTGAAGTGGTGTATTATTTAGAGGATGGACTGCAAACAGGCAAGCCACTGCTAATTATTTGGAGTTTCCATTTAAGATGAAACCCATTTATCTTACTTGCCTTAAACCAATTCAAAACCACTTTCTGAACCAGTGTCAGGGGTTTTATCACTCAAGGCCACTCAAGAGAACAGAAGCCACATCAGGTATTTTAACAGAAGTTTTAATGTAAAGAGTTAGACTTGTGTTAGAGGACTGAAATAGAAAAAAGTCAAACACTAAGGTAACACAGAAATTTAAAAGATAAAGCTTTAGGAAGCAGCTACAATGCCTAAACAAAGGGAAGAAGTTGAGGTTATCAAAATCTAAAACCTTGGAATGGCATCGTTGGCGCTGGGGCCGAGATCTCTGAGGAGAATCTCCTGCTCAGCTGATGCTTGAGTTGCAGAAGCTTGGTGGAGGGCCCCCCAAGAGATGGGCTTCAGACCTTTGAGAAAGAGACACCAGTCAGATGGTGTTAGTATCTGAGGGAAGGTGACAAAGCTGGTTATGGAAGTTGAGGATAAAAGTAAACAACTGCCATTACCAGTGTGCAGAAATGCTGCTGGGGTGATGCTGAAAGAAACAGGGAGCAAAAGAGGAAGGAGTCTCTCTTTAGTGCCCCATTGGCAGAACCTAATAGGAACTGTGGTTTACAGGATTCAAGTCCCAGCATCACAAAGCAGAATAAAAAATGAGATTTGGGTTTGAGAGCCATTGGATTACTGACTCATCCAGATGGTCAAGCAAAACAAAGCAGAGGCTAAATAACGTCTCCAAATTAAAATGTATGGATAATTTCTGCTCATGATTTTATTGACGTTAGGAGTATTGAACAAGAACCTTGGATTAATTAAAATCTTCATCACTAACTAGCAAGTAACTTAACATGAAGAAGCCTCAACAAGTTGCTAAGTATTAAGGCATCTCAATTTTCATTCAGTTTTTTCCTGCTTCAGGATAGCTCTAAGGCAGCAGTTCTCAACCTGTGGTTCGCAACACTTTCACAGGGGTCACCTAAGGCCATCGGAAAACAAAAAGATATTTACTTTACGATTCATAACAGTAGCAAAATCACAGTTATAGAGTAGCAACGAAAATAATTTTATGGTTGGGGGTCACCACAACATGAGGAACTGTATTAAGGGGTCGCGGCATTAGGAAGGTTGAGAACCGCTGCTCTAAGGAATCTGTAAGAAAAATGTGAGTGTTCTACCCAAATGCACAAAATCATTGTTAGCACAATTACAAATATTCCAAAACAGATTCTAAGTCAAAAAGCAAATTAAATACACCCTAACATACAAAGTATTAAAGTGTGTAGGAAAGTATATAGCTATGCAAAAACCACACTTGATTAATCTCATAATGTTCTAATTTGGACTTTTGATGTGTATATATTAGTAAACTGATAAACTGCATTTTTATTCACAAACTATAAGTACAGACCTATAATTCTTCAAACTGGCTCAGTTCATCACAGTATTCTGTCCTAAGTGTAGGCAATTCTCAATGGTGCATTTTCATCTGATGCCATGCAGGCTTATTCGACCACTCAACCATGATATAATCTGTCATTTTGTATCTAAACAGGTGGCTCCCTATGTTTAGAAAGATAACAATGTAGACTGTACCCTGGAACTGGTAAAAAAATTTTTTTCAAACATTAATTAATGCATTGTAATTGTCTATGATGTAGATATATGTGGAAAAGAACCTTTGTCCTAGAAAATAACAGAGCCAAATAGGAATAAAAATTTAATTGAAAAGAACATTACAGTACATATTTTGGAAAGAAACTAGAGAAAGATTTCAAATGATGCTTACTCACTAATTAATGGTGGAAAGTAGGAATATCACTTTGAATTCCTTGGATTAAGTTCTGCTGTAATTTGTAGCATTAAAAATATTTCACATATGGACATAAAGTGGAAAAAAAAAAACCAAAATTTAGTGTTGTTGAATGGAGGAGATACACAAGCACATAAACAGGATTTAAAAAATATTCATATAGTGATTCTATTAACAGTGGTTCTTGATCTTTTAACCTACTTCATAATGACCCAGAGGGCCTATAAAAATGCAGACAGCTGAGCCCCATACCAAGTTTCTGATTCAGTAGGTCTGAGGTGGGACCTTAGAACTGCATTTCTAACAGGTTACCAGGTGATGCTGACACTGCTAGTTTGGTCAACCCTCTTCTCTGACTAAGCCAGAATAGTGTCACATTAATTATATCAGTACCTTCCTAGCAAAGACAGAGTATCTTAGATTTTGTAACCGAAAGAGATTAACTAAACTCTCTTTAAGACCTCAATAGAAACTGAAGAGATTTCTGACCAGCTACTATAATAAAACTCAAGGAATTAAAAGTGTACCTACTATTTTATAGGAAAAAAGAATGGCTAGAAAAGCATTAGATTAAAAAAACAAAAACAAAAACAAAGAGGGTGTACCTAATAATACAGTATAAGAGCTCCTGCTAGGGGTGGTAGTTGGTTATGTTTTTTTTTAATTAAAGTTTATTGGGATGACAAATTGTTAGCAAAGTTACATAGGTTTCAGGTATACAACTCTGTAATACATCATCTATATATCACATTGTGTGCTCACCACTCAGAGTCAGTTCTCTTTCCATCACCATATATTTATCCCCTTATTTTTAAGTTGGTGGTGCAGATGGATTGGCATCTGGAGTGAGCCTAACAGTCATGGACATTAGTCTATATGTCACACAGATAGAATGCAGAACATTCGACAATCCTTTTAAATGCAACTTAAGAGAGTTTCAACCACCATGACAAGGATGAGTAGGTGACATCAAATTCTTAGATGTCAACATAGATCATGCCATCTCCAGTAACATCTTCAAATATAAAAATTATGAAAAATCAGGGTCAACAAGGAAAATACTAAGATTCCTATTAGCACCATCCAATATTGTCAAGCACTTGCATGTACATTCAGGTGTTGTTCACAACAGAGAAGCTACAAGGACAATTACCAAAAAATAAATAAGTAAAAAGTAAAATAAACATTAAATTTTTATTTAGTTAGTGTAATTCCTAT
Organism: Hipposideros armiger; assembly: GCF_001890085.2. Taxonomy (NCBI): domain Eukaryota; kingdom Metazoa; phylum Chordata; class Mammalia; order Chiroptera; family Hipposideridae; genus Hipposideros; species Hipposideros armiger. The sequence goes on along the minus strand of NW_017731445.1, from coordinate 16,574 downwards.
GATGGTTAGTATGTCTCAGTCACAGCTGATGCTTCTTCTTTCTTTAAGTTTTTATAATCAATATATGGAAGGCATGCAATATTAAGTTCTTCTTTTGTACATCCTTTAAGACAACACTTTTCTGAGTACCCTCTGCGTATTCTTTGGGGATGATTCCCCCAAAACAATTTGCTTAATGTTTGAACTTTGTTTGTATTTTTCTTCTGAAATTCTACAATCTTATGAATATATGAATTGATACCACGTGATAAGGAAACTTCTCTTGTCTCATTAGGTAGCAAGTTGGCCTTCTTATACTCAGGCAGTGACGACATCTCCAAACTGTTTATTGCTTCTTCCTGAGAGGCAGAAGTAGACACTGTTGAGAGAGAACAAAAAATTCTACTTTATTAAAATCTTCCTTTAGCTGAAAATGTAATCATAACACTGGGATACTAAAGTCAGCTAATTATTAAAAAACAAGTAATCACATTTTAAATAATAAAGTGGTTATTCAAAAGCAATATATATATTTTAACTAAAACACTTGTAGGTAGTATTTTCCTATAAAAAGATTTAGAAACACTTGCACATTTTTATGCAAAAAAAATTTTTATTGAGATATTCACATGCCATAAAATTCAGCATTTTTAAAGTATATAATTCAGTGGTTTTATTACATTCACAAGGTTGTATAACCATCACCACTATGTAATTCCAGAATGTTTCTGTCACCCAAAAAGGAAACCCTATACTCATCAGTAGTCATTCTCATTTCCCTCCTTATCCAGCCCCTGCCAACCACTAATCTACGTTTGATCTATGGATTTTCCTATTCTGGCAATGAAATCATATATATGACCGTTTGTGGCTGGTTTCTCTCACTTAGCATAATGTTTTCGATGTTCATCCGTGTAGTAGCAAGTATTAGTACTTCATTCTTTTTATGGCTGAATAATTTTCCATTGTATGAATATGCCAAATTTTGCTTATCAGTTGATGGACATTTGGGTTGTTTCCACTTTTTGACCATTATGAATAGTGCTTCTATGAACATTCACATACAAGTTTTTGTGTGAATATGTGTTTTCAATTCTCTTGGGTATAGACTTAGGAGAACTGCTGGATCATATGGTAAATTTGTTTAACTTTTTGAGGAACCACCAAAACTGTTTTCCATAGTAGCTGTACCATTTTACAATCCCACCACTGTTATACTAGGGTTCCAATTGTTCCACATCCCCACCAACACTTTGATATTTTCCATTTTTTCAATGATAGTCATCTTAATGGATGTGAAGTGGTATCATATTGTGGTTTTGATTTGTGTTTACCTAATGACTAATGATGTTGAGCATCTTTTCATATGCTTTTTATATATCCCCATTTATAGAAATATCTATTCAAATCCTTTGCCAATTTTCAAATTGGCTTATTTGTTTTTATGCATATATTATAAGTATGTGGTTAGTAGAAACCATTTTGTTCTTCATTGACATATAAAGACATGGAGAAGTGGTGATATTTTCAATCAACTGACTGTTACTGTTATACTGCTGTCAACTCAGTACAATTGGAAAAAAATTAAAACAACTCCAGAAGGTAATTAGTTGGAGGCTTGTTGAATATCTGTTATTGCTCTAGCCCATATACAGTCCCTTCCAGGATACATCTGTAGAGCCAGCACTTAGGCAGCCATGTTCTGAACCACGTGACTCCACCCTATAGCCACAGTTGAACAGATTTGAGGTTGGCACCTGAACCCAAAGAAACTAATCTACTACAGTGATCAGTAATCCATGCCATATGAAAAATATAAGTTGGCCCAATGAGAGAGATATCCTTCTCTTTGAAATAAGAACTAAGAGTGAAAAAAAAGATGAGTCAGTGAGAATCAAAAACTGAAAGGATACTATGAGGCTTGTCATGAGAAGCTGAAATCATAAAGGAACATAGGTGCTAGAGGAGAAAAGATTCAGGAAGAAGGAGGTGGCTTTTATAGCTGATGTGATTCCTTGGGCTTTCCAGAGCCTTTCCAGGTCTTGATCTTGTTTTTATAATAACAATCCTCCCCTTTTTCTTAAGGTTGTTTAGGTGAATCTCTGTCTCATGTAGTGCAATGAGAACACTCTTTAATTTTTTATTTAATAAACGTCTAAGCTAAACTACGGAACATTAAAACTTTAGGATAGATATTAAAGAAATAATAAATAATAAGTCATCTAAGACAGATATGTATATGATTAATTAAAATGTGTTATAATTAGCAGAGTATACTGAAGGGAAACAGTGAATTAGGTTGTCTTGGCAGGTTGAAGAAAGGGCTTCCTGTATGAGATGTGCCATATTCTGTCACTTAAGGGGGAGAAAATCAGACAATAAGAAGGAAACTTTTTCATAAATGAAGGCAACTTGGCACTAGTTAATGAAAACTACCTGTCAAATTGGGGAGGGAATTTAAAGAGGAACAAGCTGTACTCATCAGGAAACAAGAAAGATTAAAAATGAGTCTTCAAATCAATGAATTTGAAAAAGAGCAACAGACAGAACCTAAAGAAGAAAGAAGGAATCAATAAAATACAGAACCAAACATATAAAGGTTTAAAAAGCCAAAAGTTGATTCTTTAAAGGATTAGTATAATAGATAGAATTCTAGCCAGACTAATTAAGAAAAAAGAAATATGAAAATGAACAAAATACAATAAGAAAAAAAAGAACTACAGATTTATTTTTATAAATGAATATTATGAGTTATTATATATTTAAAAATCAAAATGAAATGGATGAATTCCTAGAAAAATACAAGATGCCTTAATTGTCACATGAAGACATAGAAACTTAAATATATCAACAATATTCAAAGAAATTAAAAGGGTAGTCATGGTTATCACCTCCCCAAGAAGATAGACTTGGGGTGATTTAGAGGTGGGTTCTACCTACTTTTCAAGAACAGTGAATTCTAATCATATACAAGTTGTTACAGGGAAAGTGAAAAAGAGCAGAAGATGCCCAGCTCATTTTAAGAAGTTAGTATAACCTTTATTCCAAAACTAGAAAAGAACAATATGAGATTAAAAACAAAAAACAAAAACAAAAAAACCCCACAACTCATAGGCCCATTTTACTTACAAATGTTTATTTGTAAGTCCTAATTAAGATATTAGTTAACTGGGCCGGCCGAGTGGCATGTTGGTTAAGAGCTGGCTTAGGACACCAGCTCTGAGTAGCATGGCCCCAGTTCGGATCCCACATGAGGGCCAGTGACACTGCCCTCTACAACTAAGATGGTGAACAACAGCTAGACCTGGAGCTGGGCTGCCTGAGTCGCTGGTGACGGCATAGGCTGCAGCCCCTGCTGCAGTGGGCTGCCATAAGCTACCATGTGTGGCCGGCAGCCGGCGTGAGCTGCCAAGAGCCACCGTGAGCAGCCGTCCAGAGGCCGGCGACCGATCTGCTGGGAAGAGCCCAATGAAAATACCAACATGGGCCAGTGAAGCAACATACTCCACAACTAGATTGAAGAACAAAAGGACAGCAATTTGTCTGTTCCCCTTCCCTGATTCCCCAACGCTGTTCCCCTCCCCCAATTCCCCAATAAAATCTTAAAAAAAAAAGATATTAGTTAACTGAATCTATAAACATATTTTACAAATAATTAAGAAAGAGTTTATCCCAGAAATGCAAGGATAGGTCAAGATCACAAAATCTATCAATGCAAGTTACCACATTAAGAGACACCCATCCTTACTCTCAGCTGATTTTGCTTCTTACTTTATGAGAAAATTGAAGCAATCAGAAGAGAACTTGCATTTGCTTTCTTCACCATTTTTTTTAACTCATCTCTTAACATCTGTACCCATATAATCTGTCTTCCTACCTATATCCATAGGTGAGCTATCCACTCTAAAGCCAATTCCTCCACTTATAGACTAGATCTCATCTCCTCTATTCCAGGATATCACTCCAGCAATCCTTCTCTATATCCTTCATCATCAATTTTTCACTTCTATTGAATCACTTCTATCAGCAAACAAATATGATATTTCTCCCACTAAAAAAACCCAGAAACACAAAATCACTTCTCTTGGCCCTACTTACTCTGCTAGTTACCATTCTATTTCTTTTCTCCCCTCTGTAACAAAACTTAATAATTTTCTATATTTACTAATTCACTTTTCTTTTCTCATTCTGTTTTAAACCCACTCTAATCAGGGATGTTTTGAATCAGCAATTTGGAAGAAAAGATAACAGAAAATACTCAATGACAGCAGCAAAAAGGAAAAAGAATGCAAAAAATTGAGGCTAGTTTAAGGGGCCTCTGGGACAACATCAAGCACACCAACATTTGCTTCATAGCAGTACCAGAAGGAGAAGAGAAGCAGCAAGGAATCGAAAACTTATTTGAAGAAATAATGACAAAAAATTTCTCTAACTCGGTGAAGGAAATAGACATCCTAGCCCAGGAAGTGCACAGAGTCCCAAACAAGATGAACCAAAGAGGCCAACACCAAGACACATCATAATTAAAATGCCAAAGGTTAAAGACAAAGACAGAACCTTAAAAGCAGCAAGAGAAAGGCAGTTAGTTACCTACAAGGAAGCTCCCATAAGACTGTCAGCTGATTTCTCAACAGAAACTTTGCAGGCCACAAGGGACTGGCACAAAATGTTCAAAGTGATGAAAAGTAAGGACTTACAACCAAGATTACTCTACCCAACAATGCGATCATTTAAAATTGAAGGAGAGATAAAGAGCTTCCCAGACAAGAAAAAGTTAAGAGTTCATCACCATCAAGCCAGTATTGAAAAAAATGTTAAAGGGACTTCTTTAAGGAGAAGGAAAAAAAGATCAAAACTATGAAAAATAAAATGGCAATAACCACATTCTTATCAATAATTACTTTAAATATCAATAAATTAAATGCTCCAATCAAAATACATAGGGTGGCTGAATGGATAAGAAAACAAAACCCTTACATATGCTGCCTTACAAAAAGACTCACTTCAGATCGAAAGATGCATACAGACTGAAAGTAAAAGGATGGAAAGAGATATTTCATGAAAATAGAGACAAAAAAAAAAGATGGGGTAACAATACTTATACCAGACAAAATAGACTTTAAAGCAAAGGCTATAACAAGAAACAAACAGAATTGGGATTTCTGGGTAATTATCCAAAGAAATCCAAAGCACTATATTGAGGGGACATGTACATCCATATGTTCATTGCAGCATTATTTACACTAGCCAAGATATGGAGGCAACCTGGGTGTCCATCAATGGATGAATGGATAATGAAGAGGTGGTACATACACACAATGGAATATTACTCAGTCATAAAAAAGAATGAAATCCTACCATCTGCAATAACAGGGATGGACCTAGAGGGTATTGTGCTGAGTGGAGTAAGTCAGACAGAGAAACACAAATGCCACATGATTTCACTTATATTTGGAATATAAAGAACAAAATAAATGAACAAACAAAACAGAAACAGATGCATACCTACAGAGAACATTTTGATGGTTGCCAGATAGGAAGGGTGTTGGGGGGATGGGTGAAAAAGGTGAAAGGATTAAGAAGTACAAATTGGTACTTCTTAGTACCAATTAGTCATGGAGATGGAAAGTATAGCATTAGGAATACAGTCAATAATAATTTAATAACTATATATGGTGTCAGGTATGTACTAGATTTATCGGGGTGATCACTTTGTAAGTTGTATAAATGTCTAATCACTATGTTGTACACCTTAAACTAATATATTGTATGTCAATTGTAATTGAAAACTAAAGGAATTATTTTAAAAATTAATGTAATATGTCACAAACAGTACATAATGAAAAAGAAAAAGACTGGTTATGTAAAAAAAGGAAAGAAATATTCTCCATAGTAGACGTTGTCACGAAAAGACATTCCAAGCTCTTTTAAAATTTAATAACAAACTCAAGCTTGGATGTCGGAAAGTAAAATTTTGATGATAGTAATATAGGTAGTGAAAGCACAGTATTTGATGTTAGAGAAATGCCCACCCAAAATGGAGTACAAAGGGAAGGTGCTCCTCGCACTTCAGGGAGAAAAGAATAAGGAAGAGAGGAGAGAGGTGTACTAGACCCTTGTTACTCAAAAAGCATCATCCAACTAGCAGCATCAGCATCACACCTAGGAGCTTGTAAAAATGGAGATCCTCGGTCCCCATCCCAGACCTACTGAATCAGAATCTGTATAGTAATGGTATCCATGATTCGTATGTACATTAAAGTGTGAGAATCACTGAATTAATGTACAAGTGGAAGACTTCAGGGAGAGGCACTTCATTATAAAACAGGATAAAATGAGTTTATATGTAGGTAGGTTTGATGGTGGAAAATGATCAAGATTCAGTATGATGGTTTCTATTATTTGTCTTAAAAGTTTTCATTCACTTAACAGCACTAATCTTATAAGTTTCATTCATTCATTCATTCATTCATTAAAAAAGAAGTTAATGAGTGCCTATAATATGCTTAGCACTTTTAAAACTTTGTTTCAGTCAACTATATTAGGGTCTCTCTCTTGGCATGATAGTTCTAGCTTTTCCTTTATTTCAAAAATCTTGACTTTGACTTTTGGACTTTCGTCCAAATCAAATAAATCGAATTACTTTTAAAAGGCAGTAATTTCAATTACATTATGCTATGGACAGTCTACAAATAAAGTGCATTTCCTTTTAAAATGGCAAACCATATTGGGACTAAAATGTTAGTCACAAAATGTAAAAACTTAGTTGGACGATAACAATAGCTCTGAAACAAGAATATTCTTCCTAAAGACTGCTTAAAAGGATTAAGTATAAATTCAATATATATTAAGCACATACAACGTGCTAGGCCCTCTGCCAGGCATTTCAGATTAAAACATGCATGAGGTAGTCCCTTTACTATGGTGTAGTATAGGAGGCTGGCCTTGTGGGAATGAGGCTTGTGCAGTGGCACCGACCCAATGCTTCGAAAGACCCTGCATTTTGTTTAATGGTCTATTATCGGAGTCTTGAAATTCTCAATAATTTTATCTTTGAACTTGTAAGTGAAGTCTGATGGGACAGCGGACTGTGTGTGAGCAGAGGGCATACACACAAGAAAGGAAAAAAGCTTTATATTTTAGTAACTTTAATGGCCCTTGCCTGCTTTTTTGATCAAGGGGCATTTTCATCTTGCACTGGGCAGGCAGGGCCAATTACGTAGCCGGTCTTGATGAGAGTCAAATAGAACTAAGTGTTAATAACTGTAGTCGAGCGGAGAATGGATGAGTAGCTATGGAAGAGTCAGTGACGACTCCACAGGGAAAATGACACCTAAGTTAGCCTTTGAAGGACAAAATGGAGTTTGCCAGGTGACGGGTACTCCAGAAAAGGAAAGCTAGGGAAGAAGCAGCATTCTTACAAACATGTGCAGATTTATATGTGCACATTTCCTCTAAGTTAAAAAAAAAAGGCTTCATAGAGGTTTTGTATATCCAAAATATACTAGTTTATAAAATTTTTTTATTTACCTGTGTACTAGGCACAAATTCCATTTCCTGAGGGGGAAGCTCACCGCCTGGCAGAGCAGATTCAGGGCTAAGAAATGTACAGAGATGAACAAACATGCCTTTGGTTTTTAGATTTTTTTACCTGCGTTCGTGCCTCTCCCCCAGACCGGGAAAGTGGTTTGGGAGCTTTCTAACCGGTCGGGTATGAAGCTTTCAACCTTCTCGGCGGCCTGGGAAAGCAGCTGTGTGAAAGGGGTATTCTCCTCCAAGTGGCTCCAGTCTGCATTGCCACAGAGTTTTACTATTCCTTCCAGCAGGTGCCTTCCGCACAGCTTCCTGGCTCTGCTGCTGTCGCTCTGCTCACAGGAGAACCGTCCCGGCAGGAGCCCGAACCACAGCAGACACATGCAGAGGAGCCGCAGCATCCCTGGGGCCCTCAGCCAGTTCGGCTCCGCGCACTAACTGCCGGCCGCCTCCGCCGCCGTCCGCAGCTACCCGCGCGGGTCCCGGCCCCCGCCCCGCCCCCGGCCCCG
>NW_017731445.1:1890-8530 GCF_001890085.2 Hipposideros armiger | reverse complement strand
CCCCGCCCCCGCGCTCGCCCCCTGTTGGCCTTCTGAGCGCATGCGGACCTCGTGAGAAAGCCTAGACGAGGCGCGAGGTGGCGGCTCTGCCTGGGCTTCCTGCGGACTCTCAGACCGTCGTAAGTACCATGATTAATTTCATTTTTCTTGCCTTCCAAACTAGGGAAACTGATCAAATGGAACATGTTGCCCCAGTAAACCGAAAAAGCCATAAAAGATGTTGCTCCTACTAGTGTAGCCCTTTTTGCATGGTTGTTAGTGGGGCGTCACTTCCTCAGAGAAACCTCTCATTTCCTTCATGGTATTTATCTCGGTAGGTTTGTTCACATTTGTGTGCTTGTGTGATAACTTATTGCCCCAGATCCCCAAGCTTCATGAAGGCAGTGCCTGTGTCGGTTCTTGCTTCCCATTGTACCTCAGGGCCTGACGCGTAGTTGGCAATGAAATATATTGAAACATGTATGTGCTAGAGTACTTGTATGTGCGATTTAAGGTCAGATTCAAAGCTTCAGAAAATTGCTACCAGTTCCGCAGGGAGAAATGGGCCTAGGGTACCTGGGATGATAATCTTGATTCTTTTGGTTATAGATCATAGAGGATTGTCTATTGCCAAATTGTAAATAGCTTGTGATAGGGAACCCTAGAGGATTTGCCTTCTAAGAATAACAGCATTTTGCCAAACTAGGAAGGAAGGGGCAGGGAAGTGCCTCGCAACCAGTGCAGGTGGCTTTGTCATTTTAAATAAAATTTTATTAGTGTGTTGGATAGGAAGGATGTACTACCAGCCACAAGGGGGCAGCCAGGGGCCGTCTCAGTAGCTGACTTCAGGATGCCAAAGCCAGTTGTCAATAGTCTCACCACTTCCATTTACAATTTTATTTTTTTTCTCCCTCTCCTTTCTGTCTCCTGATTCTGTATATCTTTTCCTCCATTTTTTGTTCCCTCAGCTTTGCTCTGCTGTCCAGTAGTATCCATGAATGCTGTTAAATTAATTGGTAATCAGATTTTTTTTAAGGTTGATGTAATTTGATGAGCACAATTTCATCGCCTTCCTTGAAAAACAACTAATGTCCAAACTAGAGTGGGCCATGAGTCCTAGTCAGCACTTAATCAGGGAAACCCTGTGAGAAAGGAAAATATTTGTTATACTGAGAGAAAGATTAAAAAAAAATCAAAAAAACCTCTTAAAGCAATATGTGTCAGAAGCTGGCAAATTTGACTTTTTTCTCATTTTCTTTGCACTTTCTATACCCTTGCCTGGCTTTATATTTCTTCATACCATTCATTACAAAACTAACATACTGTATATTTTGTTTCTCTATATGTTTACTATCTGTCTCCTCCTACCAGAATGTAAGCTCCATGGAGGCAGGGAGCTCTATTTTTGTTTATTTTGTTTACCTTGATATCATATGCCCTTAACGTGCCTGGCATATAGTCAGTTCTCAGTAACAACTTAATATTAGTAATTATAATACTATTAGTAACAATAAATGAAATGTTTATATGAACAATCATATATTTAGTGAATAAATAAGCTACCTAAGAATTGATGGCTTGTTCCTTTATACCCTATTTCATACTTATGTCATAATAATAAAGTTCTTTATTGCACTCTGGTGAATTTTGAAAAAAATCATTTAATTATCTTTACTAGGTGTAAGCTTGTTAGGGAGTGGAACCATTTTTGTGTAATATTTATTGTCCAATGCCTAGGACAGTACCTGCTAAACAAACCCTTAATAAACAATGAATGAGTGAATACATTCTAACTGCTAATACTAATTATTTTTACTAGCAAGATTCAATGACTTTATTAAATTGAACAAATTATTAGTGATAAAACTTATTTTGAATGAATGTTACTGTTATTATTGAATGAATTCCTGAATTATTAGTATCCCACCTTAGGTGTCTTACTTCAGAACATTGTCATAAAATGGTAGCTACCTAATAAATCACATTTGAGTATTGAACTTCATTTATGAAAGATAAAATGTGGGATTTTTAAGAATTATACTAGAATACTTGTTTCTCAAATTATTTTAGCATTTTGTGTTGATATCTTGATATGGGAACTGGTATTTCCATGGTTTTTTTAGTTTAGCAATATTAATTGTGGGTACAATTAAGTATAATAACTAAAATAGTTGCTTGATTAAGATACATGTAATGTCTCCTTCATTTACTTTTCTGCTGTCTGTTCAATTCATTGTCTGTCTTCCCCATTGTAATGGTGTTTTGGTAACTTTATTCTTGATGTTTGTACCAAGTATGTATTCTTGAATACATACAAATAATATGTATCCAAAGATGTTTTGAAAGAAAAAAGATGATAATAAAACATCATTTGTTGAGTGATTACCATATCAGGCATTATTCTAAGTGCTTGTAAACATTTTACCCTATTTACTCCTTGTAACAGTCATATCAAGTAGTACTATAATTTCCCCAACTTGATAGAGGAAGCTCAGACTTAGATTAAGAAATTTGCCAAAAGCTGGCAGAGCTAATAAGGGGCAGAGGCCTGAGTCATTGAAAACTATGGGTCCTGGGGACTTAGAAATAGTTTGTCTCTGGAGCCCAAACTCTTAATTTGTTTTATATAACCATAATTTGTCAAAAAAAGATTACAAAAACAAAAAGCAAGTTTGGTGAAAATGGTACATAGTATTAAAATATCAAAGCAAATCTTTTGAGACTAAAGCCCTAATTAGAGGAAATAAATAATTTGGACCCCCCCACACCAAAAAAAAAAGGGCACAAGAACAAATAAACAAAAAACAACTAAGGTAGTTGTCTCAGAATGGGCTTTAAAATTCACTCCATTGGTAATAAAGATATGTAGAGGCCCAGCTATTAAGACTAGGTACTTATACAAATTGGCAGATATCATAAATTTTACTTATGTGTGTCATGAATATAAGAACATGTGGCATAGGTTAAAGGTAGATAATAATAGTACCTTCTGATAAAGCTATTAATGAATTAAATGACATAATATATTAAATGTAATTACATGAGATAATAAATGTGAAAATACAGGGCCTGACATATAATTCTCAAAAAGTTTTATCTGTTACAATTGTTGCCATCTATATTTTGTTGGAATGTGAGAGTTAAGTAAGAGAATAGATAGAATGCTGTTGACTATAAATGTTGAATTCTTTTATATATCAGATATAAAACTAGTATCTGGCAAGAGTGTGAGAAACTGAATTTAAAATTATTTTTCATTTTAAAATTCTGTTTTATACAGAATAGTATTCAGTCAACAGAGTCATGGTATGATCTGAAAAGAAGAGATTTCCCATTAACTCAGCAGGGAAACATGTCTTTGGTGTTAGCAGATATAAATGAAATAAGTGAAATATCTTTAAGCACAAGAAGCTTAGACTTATTCTAATTATGTTGAAAACATAATGGAGTAAAAACACTACTGGCTAAATGTTGACATGAACTGTGGAGGATTAAAATAAAATAATTTATAGAAGGGGGAGATTGGTATGGGCTGCAGGGATCTTGGAAGGCTTCATCTAGGAGACAGGACTTAACTGGGCTTTATGAACAGAGAGGTAGAAGAGAAGGCTGACGTTTCAGGAAGAAGAGAAGAGAGCAGATGGCAGGCATGGAGGTATGGGAGACAGTGAGCAGGACATATTCTAGGGAAAAGAGCCCAATAGTTTTGTTAGGGATTAGTAGAAAATGAAGTATGGCTAGAGAATAAAGGGGCCTTTAAAATTCAGACTGAATTTGGGTTTTATCCTTTTAATTTTATGCAGAGTAGGAGGCTATAACATAATTTGTGGGTAACATAGAGAAAAGATGAAATTGAGTCTTAAGATAAACAGTTTGATTCTAATGTGTACAGAAAGAGAGAAGAATTGAAAGTGGAAAAACCAATTAGAAGTCCACATTATTGATTCACGAATTGGTGAGAGCGAGGAATAGGATAGAAGGAGTGGGAATAAACAAAAAGGACCAGTAAAAGTGATTTTTAAAGGAAGCATCATAGGATTTGGTGATTCACTGCATAGAAGCTGGAGGTGGGGGGAAGAAGAGAATTTTAAAAGACCAAAGCCTTATACTGTAGAAAATGAAAATGCTTATGACATTGAGGGAAGTCATGAGGGGGATTTAATCCCATGGTAAAGCTGTAGAATATGAATTTCAGATAACTGTAAAACAATCAAGAGGAATTGCCTAATAAAGCAAATGGAAATATGGGGCTAGAAATATGCTGAGATGCCTCCTTGAGATCCAGATTTGGAGTCAACAGCGAGAGTTGTGAGTTAAAGAAATAAAAAATAATCAACTCTTTGATTAATGAACAGGGTATACAGTTTCAAGACAGAAATAAAGATGGAATTTCATGTGGGAAGAAACAAAAAAAGAGTTAAAGGAGGAGAAAAGGAGATGAGTTAGAGAAGTTGTGAACAGAATGATGTCATTTCAGAAAAGCAAAAAGGGAAGAGAACTGGGCCGGCCGAGTGGCTCAGTTGGTTAAGAGCTCAAGCTCTGAACAACAGGTTCGCCGGTTCAATTCCCACATGGGCCAGTGAGCTGCACCTGAGCTTAGCTGCCCTGAGCTGCCAGCAGGTGGCAGGATGGCTTAGCTGGTGAGACCATGTGCTCCTAACAACAAGTTTGCAGGTTCGACTCCCGCATGGGATGGTGGGCTATGCCCACCCACAACTAAGATTGAACACAGCACCTTGAGCTGAGTGGCTGCAAGCTGCTGATGGGTAGCTGGATGGCAACTGGACTTGGAGCTGAGCTAAATGCGCCCTCAACAACTAAGATTGAAGGAAAACAACTTGGCTGTTCCCCTTCCCCAGTTCCCTAACACTCTTCCCCTTTCCCAGTTCCCCAATAAAATCTTTTTAAAAAATGGGAAGAGAACTTTAAAGAGAAAGGATTGTCAGTGAAGTCAAATATCAAAGACAAGTAGAAGAGAAGGGAGGTAAGATCAGAATTTCGGGTCAGAAGCTAATATAGAATCTAACAGGATAAAAGGTAGGGAACAGTTCATACTGGGTCCCAAAAGGAATGAGAGGTGAAGATGTAGGAGCAGTTCTATTGGTTTGAAAGAAGAGGGGTTGATGCAAAGATAGTTTTCTTTGTTAATTAAAAATACAGTAATACGTTGGTTTGCGAATATAATTCATTACAGAAACAAACTACTCGTATTGGAAGACATCTCTCATTTACCAAGGTAAAATGTATTAGAAATGTTTACTCATCTTGTAGAACACTTGGAAACCAAGTTACTCGCAATCCAAGGTTTTACTGTATTAGAAACAGAGGAAGGTTTCCATGAAAAAGGAGAGATTGATAATGTTCACGTCATAGTGTCTATCAAGATAATTAAGATACATTCTTTTCCCTGTACGTTTCCATTCTGCGACCCACACTACCTTGCCAAAAATTTAATTCAAGTGTCCAGAGTTTTAGTGTTTCCCTACCTGATGGACTCTGGCAGGGCAGAAGCAGAAGCTGCCTAAAGTGCTTCCTCCTATGATTTATAAACATATGAATCACCCAAAAATTATGCAAGTGGAAAAGAGACATAGAGATCGAACGACAGATAGATAGACACATAGATAGATAAATAGATAGATAGAAGGAAACCAGCCATACAGACATAACAGGTTACTGATGTGCAGTGCTCAGCGGCAGTGCCCTGCAGAGATGAAAACTTCAGAGGGGATGACTGTGATACGCCTGAGGAAATAGGGCCCCGAGGAGAGAAACAAACACCTTTGGCAAAGCTCTGCTGACCCCGGAAGGGAGACAAGCACCTAAATTGAGGGACTATGCAGGCTAGAGTTAGTCGGCGTCATGGTGGGAGTCAATGAAAACTATGGTTCAGGGAACCTCACGCTTTGGTGCGTTTGGATTTCCAACTCAGGTTAATGGGGAGCTCCATTAGAATTATGCCTGAGGCTGAATTCCCAAATCAGTGACAGAATTTGCATTTGTATTGATGAGTTCAAAATGAAGAAGCTGGGTATTTTTTGCACACTAGAGACGCTTGCCAATTTATACCTGTTACACACAGACACGTTCTTTCAGGAATAAGGAAGCTATGGGTCAAAGCTCACACAGGGAGGTAGAGGTGTTACACTTGGGGAGCACTATTCCATCTAAAATAGAGGAAAGATAGGTTAGGAGTAGTGGTGTGTGCTGCAAGATGAAAGTAACCGAGTGACCGGATGGTGATAAAAGACCTCCGTGTCCCACTTACACAATGGCCGTATCATCAGAGGTAGTGAATGCCAATTCTAGACCAGGGGCCCTGCCTCCGGGACTTTTGTGGAGGAGCAGACGAGGGACGTGGCTGCAGCAAGGTCTGGGGAGATGACTGCTGCGTCCAAGGAAGCCATTTGGGTCCGCATGGGCTGTAAGTGTCCTGTCACTGCCATTGTTGTCCTGGGATGGACATTTCAGACAGCCCTCTTCCTGGCTTTATAATCTGGCTGATGGCCTCTGAGGTTCTGGCTCCATGTATGAAGTTTCCCGCGTTGGCTCGGTAAGGAATGAAAACACCTTATAGGCCATGGTTACTATGAATCATGTATAGGGTTTGAAATATGGGAGCTGCTGTCTTAATCCCTTTCGATTCTATTCGTAGGCATTT
>NW_017731445.1:0-1545 GCF_001890085.2 Hipposideros armiger | reverse complement strand
TGTTCATATGGCCCCACCTGAATTAAATTGATATAGTGTCCAATCTAATTGTTTGTAATAGTTCAGTACGACACACAGCTTTGAAAATCTGTTAGGAAACTCCACGTTTTGCAACTCTTTGTGTACCTGATATGAGTTACTAGCAATCAAAACACTCTGGTCCCGTTTATATACCTGGTACTAGGCATTGTGTAAGTTGAATTATTTTGAATTTTTCTTTTGCTATTAAAAGAATTCGTTTAATATTCAGTAGTGGAAGAACATTTGGATAGTAGGTCTAGCAGAAAAAGTGGGTGACAGGCCACAATTTATAAAATACAGATTTCAAAAACAGACTTATCCAGTCTCACTGATGCAAGACACAGAGTTGAGAGTGTTTTTGAGAGAGTTTTATCTATTTAAAAACATTTTTTAATAGTTGAGAGAGTTTTATCTATTTAAAAACATTTTTTATGTTGAGTTATTGTGTTTGATGAAAGCGGTAAAGATTTTGTTGTTATTTTGAGTTAATCGTATAACAAAAGCAATACCTTAATTATACCATTAATAAACACATACTTTTTAGCTGAAAAGGATTTATTGGCAAAAACTACAACAATGCAAGGAATACCTTCTTACACACAAAATTAAAAACCCCAACCCAAATGGTGATTTTTCATATTCTAATACTCAGTGGGGGTGACAGAGGCATCAGTGAACACGAATACCCGTGAGAATACATGCGATTATTAGATGAAATACACACTTAGCTTCATCTCAGCAGAATCGAGCCAACTCTCTTCTGTAGCAACCGTAGTTACAACACCTATCAACGATTACGGTAGGGGCGCTTCTCTTTTTCGGGAAATGGAGAGCTGAGCCTGTGTCCTTTAGCTCTGATTGACTATTGTCTTCTGCTTCACTTTGTCGAGTAAGAATATTTTCCTTAAATTCTTCAGAGTTCAGGTCTGAATCCTTGAATGCAGCTTGTAGCTCTCCCAACGGTGACTGCCTCTCCTGTGGCGAAGCAGGATCGGATTCCAACCCATTGAAGGTTTCTGCATCTTTGGTGAGGGTCAATGGCATGATTTCTAAGTTAAATAAAGAGAAGGGGGAGAGGAGAACAAACATTCATGTCAGTGAACCTCAGGAAAAGTATACAATTTTGCATAGACATAAGGAGAGCGTTGCCTCAGCAGAATTAAGCATCAGAACCAGTATCATCAAAGCTCGTGTCCTGACATCTACACAACTCAGCTGATTATAGTTGGGCAGCTTAAAGCACTGCGACCTTACCACGGTTTTGCATTATTCCACCCGGACCCTGTGTCATCTCTCCTTATGTCCACTATGCAAGCTGCATGTGTTCCCCAGGAAGGGAGCCTGTACCTGGGGGAAAGTTTTCATTGCTCCTCACCTGCAAGCGGTCCAGACCTCAGGCGAGGCTCCTTGGGGCTCAGAGCCATCCTATCCCAGTTGAGGTTGCCGCAGAGCCGGATCCAGTATAGGGCTAATTCGGAGCCGCACAGCTTGATGAAGTCCTGTTTCTTCTCCTTGCGCTTCTGG
>NW_017732299.1:525356-607205 GCF_001890085.2 Hipposideros armiger | reverse complement strand
AGAGAGAGAGGGAGGGAGGGAGAGAGAGATTTGCTATAAGGAATCGGCTCATATGATTGGCAAGTCCAAAATCCAATGGAGTAGGCTAGTAGGCTGGAGACTCAGGGAAGAGTTGCTGAGTTGCAGGTGGAGTCCAAAAGCTTTCTTGTGGCAGAATCCCTTCTTGCTCAGGAAAGGTCAGTCTTTGTTCTATTAAGGCCTTCTACTGATTTCATGAGTCCCACCCACATCATGGAGGGCAACCTGCTTTACTCAAAGTTCACCAATTTAAATGTAAATCTCACTCACAAGACACCCTCACAGATACATCCAAGATATTTGACTAAATATCTGGGCACCATGGCCCAGCCAAGTTGACATATAAAATAACTACCACAGGCCTGCACCCAGGAAAGCTGCCTGATACAGGGCTAGTGGTAGCGGTGCCAGTGGTGGGGTATGCTGCTACTGCATTGGACAACTGAGAGAAGCAGAGATCTGCCAGCGAGCTCCTCACTAAAGGGGTAGACACTTGGTGTTCTGATCATTTCTATTTATAGGCTATCTAATAAGTTTGAATTTCCTTTCTTATGTTTGATAGCCATTTTGATATTTTTTTGGGGGAAAGTGCCTGTTCAATTCTCTTGCTCTTTTTTTTCCTATTGGGTTGTCTATCTTCTTCTTATTTTTTTTGTCTTTATATATTTTGGATACAAGAAGGTCCAAGATGCCAGAATGGGTAAATGCTATGCCTGCCACCTCCCAGGATCACATTAAAATGACAATTAAATTATAGAACAATCAACCTTGAAAATGTCTGAAGACCAGCTGAACAGAACTCCTATAAAAGGATATAAAGAAGAGGCCACATCAAGGCTGGTAGGAGGGGCAGAGATGTGACACAGGCTGACCTAAATCCACAGGTAGTGGTTGAGCACAGGGAGGGACACCTTGCCAGCAGAGTACCCCCCAAAAGAGTGAGGGGTCCCAGCCCCACACTGGGCTCCCCAACCCAGGGATCCTATATATGGATAGAAGCCTTTTGTGGATTATAGGTAATGTGTATATCTCCTCCTACTCTATGCCTTGTCTTCTTTACTCTTAAAGGTGTCCTTTGATAAACAGATGGTCTTAATTTTAATGTAGTCTAATTTATCACTCTTTTTCTTTATAGTTAGTGCTTTTGTGTCCTGTTTAAGAAATGTTTCTCAACTCCAAAATAGTGGAGGCTCTGTTATGTTGGAAACTCTCTTAGAAATGTTATGATTTACCACTCATATGTAGGTATCTCTCACCTGGAACTGGTTGTGTGAAAGGTATGAGGCAGGGCAAGGTTAATGTTTTCCAGGTTGAATTCCCTGGGAAACAGAACCTGGGGCACAGATTTGTGTGCAGGCATTTGTGGGGGGTAAAACTCTCAGGAACAACCTGAGAGGGAGCAGAGGAAGCAGGGTTGGGTGGAGGGAGATGCTACGCTGTGGCAATAGAGTTGAAATAGAGTTGACTTAGTGATCTAAGCTATTCCCAAGAAGAACTCTTGAACTAAAATTGTCCTTCAAAGACCAATCTAGGCAAACATCAGGATTTTGGACCCTTGCATCAACCGTCATTGGATGTGGGATACCCTCAGAGAGAGAGAGAGTATAATCTTAGGTGAAGCAAATTTCTCTAGCTAATGGAAATTTCCAGAGAGAAATGCAGCTGCAAGCCATCAGCAGCCAACTTTCCTAGCAACTGGGAGAATGAATACCTCAGTCGTGAAGGTGAAACCGAGTAAACCAGTTGACTCAGCACCATTCATTGAAAAGTTTGTCCTGTTCCCACTATTCTTCATTGCCACCTTCGTAATAAATCGAGTGACCATATGTGAGGGTCTATCTGATTTTGAAATCTATTCTGTTCTATTGGGCTCTTTGTCAATCCTTTACCCAATACCACAGTGTCTTAATTACTGCAGCTTTATCATCAGTTTTGATATCTGGGACTTTCTGTTTTCCATCATAATCTTAGCTATTCTTGGCCCTTTGCATTTCTATTTTAGTCCTAAATTCAGCTTATCAATTATCACACATACAAAAAGTCTGCTGAGTTTTTGATTCAGTTGATATTGAATCTATAGATTCAATTAGAGCATTGACATTTAAAAAATATTGAGTCTTGTAATTCATGAACTTGATATACTCATATGCTTTCACTTATTTTGATTTCCTTTAATTTCACTAAATAATATTTTATAATTTTCTGTGTAAGCTCCTTGAAAATCTTCCCTCCCTCCCCCCCTCTCTCTCTTTGGAATGTTGCTGTAGATTAATAAAAATATTTCATTTTGAAACTATTTATATTGGTAGAAAACACAACTGATTTTTTTATATTGTCATTGTATCTGGCAAACTTAAACTTATTTATTAATTAAAATAATCTGTAGATTATTTTGGATATCATACATGCATAATTATGTTGTCATTGGAAAACAATAGTTTTAGATTTTTTTTAAAGATTTTATTAGAGAATTGGGGAAGGGAATAGTGTTGGGGAATTGGGGAAGGGAAACATTGTGTTTTTGCAGGACCCATCAGCTCCAAGTCAAGTTTTGTCCTTCAATCTTAGTTGTGGAGGGCGCTAGCTCAGCTCCAAGTCCAGTCGTTTTTTTTTCAATCTAGTTGCGGGGGACACAGCCCATCACCCCATGCAGGAGTTGAACTGGCAACCTTGTTGTTAAGAGCACATGCTCCGGGCCGGCTGAGTGGCGTGTTCATTAAGAACTGGCTTGGGATGCCAGAGGGCCCCGGTTCGGATCCCACATATGAGGGCCAGTGACACTGCCCTCCACAACTAAGATGCTGAACAACAGCTCAACCTGGAGCTGGGCTGCCGTGAGTCACCGGCGACGGCGTGGGCTGCAGTCCCCTGCTGCAGTGGGTTGCCATAAGCTACCATGTGTAGCCAGCAGCCAGTGTGAGCGGCCAGCAGCCGCCATGAGCGGCCGTCCAGAAGCCGGTGACTGATCTGCCTCTCCTGGGAAGAGCGCAATGATGGTGCCAGCTTGGGCCAGTGAAGGAACGCCCTCCACAACTAGACTGAAGAACAAAACGACAGCAACTTGTCTGTTCCCCTTCCCCGATTCCCCAGCACTGTTCCCCTCCCCCAATTCCCCAATAAAATCTTAAAAAAAAAAAAAAAAGCACATGCTCTAACCAACTGAGCCATCCGGCCACCCGTTGGCAGCTCAGTAGCAGCTCAGCTCAGGCGCAGCTCACTGGCCCATATGGGAATCAAACCAATAACCCTGATGCTTAGAGTTCATGCTCTAACCAACTGAGCCACCCGGCCAGCCCCTAGGTCTTCTTTTCCACTCCTTACATCTTTTACTTCTTTCCCTTACTTTAGGAACTCTGATGTAATGATAAATATCAGGTTTAATAGCCATAGTAGGTAATTATAACACAATTTATTTGATCAATACTTGACTGAAGGACACTTAAACTGGTCTTCTCTTTTTCATACATTTTTGTGCAGTTGTCGCATTCATTTTTTAGAATGTATTACTAGATTTCTTGGAATAATTCAGTCAACAATTAAATTAAATACATAACAAGTAAACTTAAAATATTTTTAAAACAAGTATATGTAGGGCCAGCCAAGTGGCTTGGTTGGTTAAGAGTTGGCTTAAGAGCACGAGCTCTGAGCAACAGGGCTGCCAGTTCGATTCCCACATGGGCCAGTGAAGCTGCGCCCGAGCCGAGCTGTCGCTGAGCTGCCAACAGGTGGCAGGATGGCTCAGCTGGTGTAACAACAAGATTGCCTGTTTGATGGTGGGCTATATCCACCCGCAACTAAGACTGAACTCGTCACCTTGAGCTGAGCTGCCACCCAGATGGCTCAGTGGATAGAGCATGTGCTCTTAACAACAAGGCTGCTGGTTCGACTCCCACATGGAACGGTGGCTACGCCCACCTGCAACTAAGATTGAACACAGCACCTTGAGCTTAGAGGCCAAAAGCTGCCGATGGGCAGCCAGATGGCAACTGGCACCCTCCACAATGAAGACTGAAGAATAACAACTTGGCTGGTCCCCTTCCCTAATTCCCCAACACTGTTCCCCTCCCCCAATTCCCCAATAAAATCTTTCAAAAAACAAACAAACAACAACAAAAAACAACTATATGTTTGTTTTACAAACAAACAACAAAAGAAAAACAACAATGCATTTTCTTAGCAAATTTATTGTAAGTTACAATGACATCACACTTTTATGGAAAATGTCTAGAGCCTTGAAAGGTAAATTTAGAAAAAAGGTTTTTGAGAGATGTGGGCATATCTACTCCTTTGTATTTGTACTCTAAGGTAGTCTGACTTCCTGGGATTTTAGCAGTCTTATTGTACTTTTATAAATCTCTTTCATAGACTAAGAAATCCCTGATCTCTTGACCTAAATAAAAATACATTTTTCCAACACTTTTTTTTTATATTACATAAAGCAAGTGGAGAGAAAGGGAAGAGAAAAAGAAATAGAGAGAGAGAGCTAAAGGGAAAAAAGGAAGTGTAGATAAACTGTTTCAGACCTTAACCCCTACCCTCTCCCCGCTTCTATTGCAAGGTAGTTGACTAGACTTCATTGTCTCAGGGCAGGTACGTGGCAAGTGGCAAGTGGAAAGCAGAATCATCTGCAGGATGTCCCTGGCTTTGTTTCAAAAAGTTTAATCCTAATGAGAACAATAATTCCCCAGAGAAAAGTTCCCCTGGTCTAGTATCAGAAGAGGCTCATAATCCTAAAGCAACCTTGCCCCGGGTCCTGTTTACTGGAGAGGCACCATGTAGGGAGCAAGCTGTCAGAGAGTAACATGGGGGTGGTGGGGGGGATCACAGTACGGTTGTCAGAAAAAATACAGGATATCCAGTTAACTTTGAAATTCACATAGACAAGGAATAATTTTTTTTTGTATGTGTCCCAAAAATTGCATGGAGCATACTTACACTAAGAAATTATTTGTTGTTTATCTGAAATCCTAATTTAACTGGATGTCCTGTTCTTTTTGTTTGTTAGTTTGTTTTACTAAATCTGGGAACCCCAGATCACAGGCACTTCAGAGCTCAGTGTGGCATGGGGCAGAGATTCCTGTGGCTGCAGACAGCCTCTGGGTCTGGGTCTATACAGACAGAGACAGTGGATATTTTGGTGGTAAGTAGAGTAAACAGATGCCTCAGAACTAAGCCCCCACATGCCATCACTGTGTGAACCCTTGTTACCCAGGTCCAATCTGGTATGGGAGATCTTTCCACAATGTCTGAGGCCGAACTCCTCGTTTTCTCATGAGATGAAATATTAAAGTAAAAATTACTTTGTTTCCTAGAATATTTAAAAGTCATATTCCATTTACATCTGAGTTTGTAAACTGAGATTCTTAACCTTGTGATGATACAAAAACAAAAAAATGTTTGGAGTTTGAAAATCTGGGTGGTGAGCATCTTCACTCTTGTTTCCCAATGGTCAAATCTCAAGGAAAGGCTTGGTTTCTGTAGGACAGGAGCGGAACTAAGGATTCAGTATGGAGGCATGGTGACAGCTGCCTACTACTGAGTCTGGACGTGTCCTCATATGCTTTCTCTGAGAATCTGAGATTTTCCCCTGAGGTGATTCTGAGTTGCAGAATACTTGGTAAAAGGGAGAGGCCTGCTCAGCTCAGACTCACAGGGCATGTACCTAACTTACCCTGGTTCGTCACAGGCAACAATCCTGCCTGCCATCTCGCAGCTGGATGATAGCAGTGGGAAATATTAGTCAGTCTTGGTTATAAAGAACGTGGCCACCATCAGGATCTGCAGATTCACCCCAACTGAATGAGATTCCCCAGGGAGGTATCTGTGTAAGAGGTGAACCTCCATCCCCACCCCAGCCATACATTTTGTTTATTACTACAGAACTTTCACTCCAACCTGCATGTAGCTCTTCCCAGCCCGGTGAGCTCAGCTGGACCATGAGCTGTTTCAAGGATTTCTTTGTTCCTATGACTTAGAAGCCTAGCCTAAAGGTAGCCAGGTTATTTTCTTGGCCTTTTCCTTCTTGGCTCACACCCTAAACTTTAATGCCCCACCTCTCTTATGGTGAGAAAAAACACCTACAAAAGTCAAACCCAACCAGGAAAAGAGCTTATGAGACATAACTTAGAGATCTTAGAAAGATCCAGAGTGGCCAGGCTGATGCACATACTCAATACTACTTTTCCTCACCTCCCACCTGATTTCCTCTTGACCTTTGATTGGAGGCTATTTTAACTGATTTGTTTTGGTGAGGGCGTTGCATGGAAGGAGGTGCTTCTCTCACAAGAGGGAGATCCTGGGCTCCTATTTTTACTTCAGCAGCTCAAATAACAAGTTTAAATAAGGGAAAGGAATCCAAAAATGGAATTCAGGTGGGTACATTGTACAGACAAGATTTTTTTTTAAATTCTCTTCACTCTTAAAAATATCTATACCTTAGCACTGTAGCTCAGTTCTTTCCTGGTTCCTCCTCTGAAGCCTGCCTTCATCCTAAGACGGAGTGGGTACCAGAATGGGAGAAACCCAACTTCTCCCATAGACCTTGTATACAAAGCCAGTACACTGGAGGTGCAAACCACTCCATTATAATTTGCAGAAAGTTCTGCCTTGATTTTTAGGAATTCACCAACTCAGAAGTCATTTGGCAGTGCAGAGACCTATTCCTGGGCTTTTTTTTTTCTTTCTTTCTGAGAACTACTCTTTTCATGATCTACAAGTTAATTTTAGAAACAAATTTATTGATGATCAAGGAACTGTTTTACGAAGTCTAAAATCCTCTGCCATATTTAAGAGATATTCTGTGATCTGGCCCTTCTTACTTCAATTTCCAATTTACTTGGAATGAGTTAAGTAGTAAAAAGCTTAGTTTTAAGGAAATACTTGGACTAAACAGTTTATGTTGTACTGAAAATATGGCTATTTTTTTCTAGCTTGCTTATATATCTAGCTGTCATTTTCTACCATCTCTCGCTAAACAGTGGCTTGCTTCCACAGTTTCTTGATGTTTAAAAAAGACCCCAGGCTGGGCTTCTCTCTTCTTATCTATTATCAGAGAGGCCTGAGCTGATATTTTTGACTTCTAAATGAACACTGAAATTGGCCTCTCTGGGGTATCGAGCTATTTTCTTTTTCCCAAGAGGACTAAAGAAAGGGCTTCTAGGCCAGGTACTGTAGGAGGTCAGCCTTCTTCCCTGAGTTCACACCTTAAATCCTTTTTAAGGAAGGAGGACTGAAGCAGTGCCCTGTGCCCTTCTGGCAGGAGAGAAGCTCAAAAACTTCATCTTTTCTCTTTTGTATCTTTGTCTGAGGGAATCTCAGAAATAGCTATTATTGTCAAATATATGAAAGGCTTACTATTTATATCTAGTTTTCAGGTGCCCTAATGATCATAATACATATCATTAAACATGTCAGACTAAATTTGTAGCAAGCCTTATAATTTCAATGTTACTGTTTATTTGTGTTTAAAATCCAGCATAATTTCATGGGGCACCAGGCTGTTCTGTCACTGATCAAAACTGGCTTTCTGGAGAATTATGTTGTGCCTCTGTGATCTTGCTGTGCACCCCCACACTGGAAGCTTAGCTTCTCTCCCAGTGGGTAGACAGCTTCTCATTTCCTCAGCCTTCTGTTCATGATTTATGGATCAGATAGAGGATGATGTTGGCTCCATCTGGAAAGTGGGTCAACCGGTCTTTGAGATGACACACTGGAGGCCTAGATCTAGTGCTCTAGATACAGACTCCCTATGTTGAGAGGCTGATAGGGAAGGAAAGAAAGGACTTGACCCCTTAGAGAGTGAAATCAGACCTCTGCCTGAAGTGGACTGCTGTCAAAGATGAAGGCTCAGCAGAGTGTGAATAGCAATTGTGACTAACACAAAGATTTAGTTGAAGGCGGGCCCTTGAAAATCCTTACTGATAACTCCCCGAGAGCCCTGTTGGAGCACTGAAACTTTCCACAAATAGATTGTTGACCACTGGGGTAAGTCAGTCAGAAAAGCTGACTGTGTTACTGAGTAATATGTTGGCACCTGTTGGAACATTTGCACCACTGCTTGGTCAGATTTGTCAGCCCAGTAAATTCCAAAGGGTGGGGTGGGGATCATTCATTTGGGGACAAGGCCGAGATGTAATAAAAATCAATAGCTATTTCTTTCCTTCCTTTCTGTTCCCTTCCCTTCCCTTTCTTTTCTTCAGCTTCTTCAATTGATCTCAGGACCTTGGATTTACCATAATCCTTTGTTCAGCACACTTTCATCATTGGTCAATGCATCATCTGATTTATTTATTTAATTGTTTTAAATAAGCACTGGTGACTCTGCCAGTTAGTACCCTATCCTCCTGTCAGACCTCACTCTACCCAAGGAGCTCAGCTATTTCCCTGAATCCTATGTTCAAAACTTCCTTGCTTTCATTTTCATATGTGTGAGTATTCACCTGTTCTCCTGTTGATGAGCATTTAGGTTTTTCCAGGATTTTGCTATTTAAACAGTGATGTTATTAACAGTCTTGTATATATCACAGGGTACACATGCACCAGAGTTTCTTTTGTGCATAATCACGAGTGGAAGTGCTGGATCATAGAGTAGGTGAATGTTTGACATTATAAGACAGTGCTAAATTACTTTCCAAAATGATAATTTTTTGGAAATTTACATTTTTACCAGCAGTGCATAAGAAATTTTATGAATGCTCATCTCTTCCAACCTCTCTCTACATCCAATGCCAATAGCTTGGCAGTATTGGACTTTTTATTTTTTGCCAATCTTATAAGTTTAACTTTTACTTCATGCTTTGATTTGCATTTCCACAATCACTACTGAGGTTGAACATTTTCTTCACTTGGCCACATATGTGAAATTTCTGTTCATGTCTTCTGCTCATTTTGCAATTAGGATAGAAGTGCTTTTACACTGATATGTAGGAAGAGTGATTTTTTAAAATAAAAATAACTTTTAATCTAAACTTAGGATTCTATTCCCAAATGGAGTTTGCACAAATTATTATATATGTATATCATACCCCCCCACACACACACACACCAGGGATGCCAAAAAATGCATACACATTTTAAGAGATATTATCTATGTATTACCTTTTTGAAGTTGAATTGAATTACGGTAGCAATGTGTAGTATGACATTCACTCAAAAGATGTTTTTGGAAATGATTGATTTTACTTCCAACAAGGTGGTGCCCCACCACACTTTCACCAAGGTGTGAGAGCTTACCTCGATGAGAATTTGCCAGAACAGTGGAGAGGATGAAGAGGTGCAGTTAAGTTTCCCCCATGTTTTCCTGACTTAACACCTCTTGATTTCTACCTATAGGGGACCTTAAAGGATGAGGTGTACCATAGAAAACTGGCTACACTGGCGGTACTTCAGGAAGAAATTGACACAGCGTGCACAGCATTACAAGTGGACACTTTGGTCAACGTTGCTCAAGCAGTAGTTCGCCGTAATCAGAAGTGTCTGGATGCTGACGTAACTACTTTGAGCACTTCTTGGAGTAGCAGAAGTCAAACGTAACTTGTATTCATCTTTTGTTATTGTCATATATTGAGTATTACAATTTTAATACAGTTTTTTCCTTCCTTAAAGTGTGTGTACATTTTTTTGGCACCCTGTGTGTGTGTGCGCGTGCGTGTGTGTGTGTATACATATAATTTTTTTCTTTCTTACACTAGGAATCCAATATATAGAAGGTACTAATAGGCAATGTTCCTGACCTTCAGAAAATGACAATCCTGAATTCAACAATTTTTAACCATTTTGACCATTATCATCCTGCTTTCCCATCCACTTCTAGTCCAAACCACCATCATCTTACTTTGATTACTGCAACAGTTTCCTAAATAGTCTCTCTGCTTCTACTCATGCCCTCCCCTAGTTTATATGACAGCCCTCATGATTTTGTCACTTCTGTCAAAATCCTCCCAACTGCCCTTGTAATAAATCTGAAATTCATTATCATAGCACAAAAAGTCCTTTGTGATTCAATCCTTGCCTTCTCTCCCCCCCCCCTCTTTCCCTGGCCTCTATCCACACAGTCATTTTTGCTGTTTCTGGGACAGACCAGGATTGATTCTCTTTCAAGGCTTTTGTGATCATTATTTTCTGCTGGGAAAGTTATTCTCCTGAGTCTTCCCATGTATCATTCTCTTACACTATTCACTTTTCTACTCAATACCACTTAATGAGAAGTGCTTTTCCTGACCACCAGTCTCTATAAATCTTCTTATCCTAATTACTTTTCCCCACTAGTACTTATTACATATGAAAATTATGTTATATTATATTTCATTTGTTTACTGTTGGTCTCCTCTGTGGAATGTAAGCACCAAGATGGCAGAAACTTGACTGCTTTATCACATTTATCTAGAACAATATCTGGCACATAGTGGACCTCCAATAAGTATTTCTTTGTTAAATAAATAATATAGATGAGGAGGCCATCCAAAAAATTTTCAAATATCCACATAGATTGTTCATAGATAGCATTAAACCAGCAAAAAAAATCATGTCATACAAAATGGATTCATAAGAACTAAGAAGATTCTAGACAGAATCAAAAGATGATTATAGAAGGTCAAGTGAACTAACTGTAGAGAATACCTAGAGTTGGTATTTTTTTTAACGAACTTCATTTAAGTACATTTTACATATCACACATTACAAGTGTAGAAGTAAATGATTTTAAGTAACTTTACTGAGTGGTATGGGTTTCATCATAAGCTTTAAAAAACGTTCATCCTTTCAGTAAAATCCCTCATGCCCATTTACAGTTGATTCTTGTTCCCATTTCCAGCTTAGGCAACCACTAATGTACCTTTTGTCTCTATAAATTTGCCTCTTCTATCATTTCATATAAACACAATATGCATGCAGTCTCTTGTGTCTCATTTCTTTCATTTAACATGCCTTTGAGCTTTATTTATGGTGTAGCATGTCAGCATTTTACTCATCTTTATGGGGAAATAGTATCCTATTTTTCTTGTCAGTTTTTAAATTTATTTTATTATTATTAGTTTCAGGTATATAAAACAACATAGTGATTAGACATTCATATACCTCACAAAGTGAAAGCCCCAATAAGTCTATTACCCATCTGACACTTACATAGTTATTAGAATATTATTGACTATATTCCCTATACAGTACTATATATCCCTGTGACTATTTTTTAAATTATAGTTGACATTCAATATTATTTTACATTAGCTACAGGTGTACAGCATAGTGGTTAGACATTTATATAATTTATGAAGTGATCTCCTCAATAAGTCTAATACCCATCTGACTCTATACATAATTTTTTTTATATTATTGACTATATTCCCCATTCTGTACTTTATGAGTATATAGCGGTGACTATTTTGTAACTATTTTGTAACAATTTGTACTTCTTAATCCCTTCACCTTTCTTACCCAGTCTCCCAACTTCCCTCCTATCTAGTAACCATCAGTTTGTTCTCTGTAACTATGAGTCTATTTCAGTTTTGTTTGTTCATTTATTCTGTTCTTTAGATTCCACATATAAGTGAGATCATATGGTATTTTTCTTTCTCAGTCCGACTTATTTCACTTAGCATAATACCCTTTTGGTCCATTCATGTTTTCGCAAATGGTAAAATTCCATTCTTTTTTATGGCAGAGTAATACTCCATTGTATATAGGTACCACTTCCTCCTTATCTGATCTTCTATTTTAGTTGTTTCCATATCTTGGCTATTGTGAATAGTGCTGCAGTAAACATAGAGGTACATATATCTTTTCAAATTAGTGTTTTGGATTTCTTTGGATAAATACCCAAAAGTGGCATTACTGGGTCATAAGGTAGTTCTATTTTTATTTTTTTGATGAACCTCCATACTGTTTTCCACAGTGGCTGCACCAATTTGCAACCCCAGCAACAGTACATGAGGGTTCCCTTTTCTCCACATTTTTGCCAGCACTTGTTGTTTGTTGATTTATTGATCATCACCATTCTGACAGGAGTGAGGTAGTATGTCATTGTGGTTTCTATTTGCATTTCTCTGATGATTAGCATCTAGATGACATTGAGCATCTTTTTATATGTCTATTGGCCATCTGTATGTTCTCTTTGGAGAAATGTCTATTCAGGTCCTCTGCCCATAATTTAATTGGATTGTTTGTTTTGTGGTGTTGAGTTGTATGAGTTTTATATATATATATATATATATATATATATATAAATTTTGAATATTAATCCCTTATCAGATGTATCACTGGAAAATATCTCTTCCCATTCAGTAGGATGTCTTTTTGTTTTGTCTTTGCTCTGTAAAGACATCAAACTTTTTAGTTTGATGTAATCTCATTCGTTTAGTTTTTCTTTTGTTTTTCTTGCCCAAGGAAATATAACAGTAAAAATATTACTAAAGGAAATGTCATAGAGTTGACTTCCTATATTTTCTTTTAGGAATTTTATGGTTTCAGCTCTTACTTTTAAATCTTTAATCCATGTTGAGTTTATCCTCATATATGGCAATAAAAATGTAGTCCAGTTTCATTTTTTTGCATATATCTCTCCAGCTTTCCCAGCATCATTTATTAAATAGACTGTCTATACTCCAATGTATATTCTTGCTTCCTTTGTCATAGATTAAATGACCATATAGGCATGGATTTATTTCTGGGCTCTCTATTCTGTTCCATTGATCTATGCATCTGTTTTTATGCCAATACCATGTTGTTTTGATTACAGTGGACTTGTAATTTAATTAGATATCAGGCAGCATGCTACCTCCAGCTTTGTTCTTCTTTCTCAGGATTACTGTGGCTTTCAGGGTCTTTTGTGGTTCCATATAAATTTTATGATTATTTGTTCTAGTTCTGTGAAAAATACCAAATCTATTTTGATAGGAATTTCAGTGAATCTACAGATTGTTTTGAGTAGAATGGACATTTTAACAATGTTAATTCTTTCTATCCATGAGCGTGATATATGCTTCCATTTGTTTGTATCTGCTTTAATGTCTCTCTTCAATGTCTTATGATTTTCTGAGTATAGGTATTTTATTTCTTTGGTTAAATTTATTTTTAGGTATTTTATTTCCTTTGGTGCAATTGTAAATAAGATTATTTTGTTAATTTCTCTTTCTCATACTTTGTTATTGGTGTATAAAAATGCAACTGATTTCTGAATATTAATTTTATATCCTGCTACTTTACTAAATTCATTTCTCAGTTCTAATAGTTTGTTTTGTGTGTGTGTGTGTGTGTGTGTGTGTGTGTGTGTGTATGTGTAATCTTTGGGGTTCTCTCTATATAGCATCTTGCCACCTGCAAATAATGACAGTTTTATTTTTTCCTTTCCAATTTGGATGCCTTTTTTTCCCCCCCTTATCTTATTGCTGTGGCTAGGACTTCCAGTACTGGGTCGAATAAATGTAGTGAGAGTGGGCATTCTTGTCTTGTTCCTCATCTTAAAGAGAATGCTTTTATCTTTTCCCCATTGAGTATATTAGCTGTGGGTCTGTCACATATGGTCTTTATTAGATATGTTCCATCTATTCCCACTTTGCTGAGAGTTTTTATCATAAATGGATACTGGATTTTGTCAAACGTGTTTTCTGCATTTATTGATATGACTGTATGATTTTTATTTTTCATTTTGTTTATGTGGTGTATCATATTAATTGATTTGCAGATATTGAACCAACCTTGCATTGAACCAACCAGGACTAAATCCCACTTGATCATGGTGTATGATTTTTTTAATGTATTGCTGTATTCAGTTTGCTAATATTTTGTTGAAAATTTTTGCATCTGTGTTCATCAGGGATATCGGCTTATAGTTTTCTTTTATGTGGTGTTTTTGTTTGGTTTTGGAATCAGTGTAATGGTGGACTGTTAAAATGAGCTAGGGAGCATTCTCCTCTTTTAAATATTTAAAAATAGTTTGAGGAGAATGGTGTTAACTCTTTTTTGAGTGTTTGGTAAAATTCACCTGTGAAGGCATCTAGTCCAGGACTTTTGTTTTTTGGGAGCTTGTTGATTACTGATTCAATTTTGTTGGTAGTAATGGGTCTGTTCAGATTTTCTGTTTCTTCTTGATTCAGCCTTAGAAGATTATATGCTTCTAGGAATTTATCCATTTCTTCCAGATTGTCCAATTTGTGGTGTATAGTTGCTTGTAGTATTTTCTTAAATTCTTTTTTGTATTTTTGTGGTTAGTTGTCACTTCTCTTTCATTTCTGATTTCATTTATTTGTGTCCGCTCATTTTTTTTTCTCGGTGAGTCTGGTTAAAGGTTTGTCAATTTTGTTTATGTTTTCAAAGAACCAGATTTTGGTTTCGTTGATCTTTTGTATTTTTTTTTGTCTCTGTTTCATTTATTTCCACTCTCATCTTTATAATTTCCTTCCTTGTAATCACTTTAGGCTTTGTTTGCTGTTTTTGTTTTGTTTTGTTTTGTTTTTATTTTTCCAGTTCCCTTAGGTGTAAAGTTAGACTGTTTACTTGAGATTTTTCTTGTTTCTTGAGTAGATCTGCATTGCTATGAATTTCCCTTTTAGGACTGTTGCATTGTGTCTTATAGATTTTGGTTCATTGTGTTTTCATATTCATTTGTCTCAAGGTATCCTTTGATTTCTTCCTTGAGCTCATTGTTTACCCACTGGCTATTTAGTGACATGTTGTTAAGCCTCCATGCATTTGTGTGTATTTCAGGGGTGTTTTTTCTTGTAATTAATTTCTAGTTTCATTCTATTGTGGTCAGAGAGGATGCTTGATGTGATTTCAGTTTTCTTAAAGTTACTGAGACTTGTTTTGTTGTCTAACATGTGATCTGTCTTAGAAAATGTTTCATGTGCACTTGAAAAGAATATATATTCTACTGCTTTGGAGTGAAATGTTCTAAAAACATTAATTAAATCCATCTGGTCTGGTGTGTCATTTAAGGCTTCTGTTTCCTTGTTGATTTCCTGTCTGAAAGATTTGTCCATTGGTGTCACTGAGGTGTTAAAGTCCCCTATTATGATTGTGTTACTATTGATCTCTGCCTTTATGTCTGTCACTATTTGTTTTATATATTTAGGTTCTCCTATGTTGGGTGCATAGATGTTTACTAGGGTGATGTCCTCTTGTTGGATTGATCCCTTTATTATTATAATGTCCGTCTTTTTCTTGTGTTATAGCCATTTTAAAATCTATTTTGTCTGATATAAGTAGTTCTACCCCAGCTTTATTCTTGTTTCTATTTGTATGAAATATCTTTTTCCATCTCTTTACTTTCAGTCCATGAGTGTCTTTCAATTTGAGGTGAGTGTCTTGTAGACAGCGTATGCATAGGTCTTGTTTTCTTGTCCATTCTGCTACCTTATGCCTTTTGTTTGGAGCACTTAATCCATTTACATTTAAAGTGATTATTGATAGGTACATAGTTATTGCCATTTTATTATTCATATTTTTTAATCTTCTTTTGTTTGTATTTTGTTTTCCCATTTCTTTAAAAACTTCTTTGAACATTTCTTGTAATACTGGCTTGGTGGTAATGAATTCCATTAGCTTTTTCTTGTCTGGGAAGCTTTTTATCTCTCTTTCAATTTTATTTTATTTTATTTTTAAAAATTTTTATTGTTAGTTTCAGGTGTACAGAACAATGCAATAGTTATCCTTTTCACCCTCACAAAGTAACAACCCCCCTCTCCCCCTCTATTGCCCTACCCCCCCATATCATGCTTATCTATTACAATTCCATTGACTCCATTCCCACTCTATACTCCATGTCCCATGACTATATGTATATATAATTATAGTTGACATACAATATTATTCAACATCAGCTTCAGAAATACAGTGCAGTGGTCAGGCCTCTACACCGACTTCTCTTTCAATTTTAAATGATAGCCTTGTTTGGTAGAGTAGTCTTGGTTATAGGTCCTTGTTTTTCATCACTTTGAATATTTCCTGCCACTCCCTTTTGGCCTTCTAAGATTTTTTTGAGAAATCAACTGATAGTCTTATAGGAGCTTTCTTGTGAGTAACTAGTTGTCTTTCTCTTGCTGCTTGTAGCATGCTGTCTTTGTCTTAACTTTTGTCATTTTAATTGTGGTATGTCTTGGTGTGGACCTGTTTGGGTTCATCTTGTTTGGGACTGTCTGTACTTCCTGGGCTTGTATGCCTATTTCCTTCACCAGGTTAGGGAAGTTTTCAGTCATTATTTCTTCAAGTAGATTCTCGATCCCTTGCTTCCTCTCTTCTTCTGGTATTCCCTTGATGTGAATGTTGTCACACTTTATGTTGTCCCAAAGGTCCCTTAAACTATCACTATTATTATTATTATTATTATTATCATTGTTTTAAAGTTTATCCCTGGTAGGTTGGTTGCCTCTACTTCATTTAGTTCTTTTTCTGGAGGTTTCTCCTGTTCTTTTATTTGGGACATGTTTCTTTGTTTCCTCACTCTGGCTGCCTCTCTGTGTTTGCTTCTATGTATTACGTAGGTCTCCTATGTCTCTCAGTCTTTGCCTGGTGGCTCTATGTAGTGTGTGTCCTAACTGGTTCAGTGATGCAGTGTCCCTGATCACCTGTGCGTGTGTTCCAGGAGTGTCCCTTGAGTGTGTTGTGTGTGTGTGTTCTCTTGTTGTAGTTGAGCCTTGATTGCTTTTGGCACATCAGTGGGTAGGATTGACTCTCAGGCTGACTGGCTTTGAGAATTGGCTCTGCCCACAGTGTATGAGCTAATGTGCGGGGTCTGACCCCTTAGAGGGAGATTTGCCTCAGTGAGTTCTTATGCTTCTTGAAACCACCCTTCAGGTGTGCTGCTTGTGGAGCTAACTAGGTAGTGTTCTGGTGTGGTCTGAAGCTAGCCTCTAGGTATGTTTTTCCTGGTGCCTCTTGGTAGGGGCTTATGTGCAAGCCAATTTTAACCTCACCTATGACCAGCTCCGGGCTACCTGGTAGAAAGCAACAAAACTGCATGTGGTTGGTTGTTGCCTGTGCTGGACCTGGAGGTGTTTGGGGGTGGCCTTGCTGTGAACTGAGGACTGCTGCCTCCAGTATTGGACCTGGGGTAGTTTAACAAAAGGCCCAGGGCCCCCTAGGCTTGTTGCCACCTGCTGCCTGCCCTTAAGGCTCAGTCGCTGATGTAAGGCCCAGATGCTGAAATATCCTTCTTAGGTGTGTTGGCAGGGTTGTTTGACCCAGTGTTGAGAGTTCCCTTGGTGATGCAGCACTGGCTGGGTGAGGTGGGTCCCAGGGAGTCATGGGGTGTGTGTAGTGGTTTTTACAAAGTTAAAGCAGATTCAGTTCTTTCACCAGTGCTAACCCTGTGACCATTCCACAAAATGCCCTGAGAAGAACATGGCGAGTCACTGGTCACCTCAGGTACACAGATACTCAAGAGCTGCTCAAGAGAGGCTGTAGCACCAGCTGTGACTGACTGTCTGCCACTGAAAGTTCCCTAGGCCACTGCGGGCAGTCCGCTGCTGTAAAAGGCTTCCATAGCTTGTGGGGCAGGGCTTGCCACCCAGGAGCCAAGGGTGCAATGCAGCACTAGTTGGGTGGGGCAGGGACCCAGGGCATCACCAAGGTGGTGCACATGTGTAGATTTTACTAGACTAATGAGGTCTCACATTTGGCCCTTTGGTGGAGGGTTTAACACAGGAAAGATGGTGCCCTTCTGTGAGGTGGGCTCCACACTAGGATAATGGCGGCTGTCCTTCCAGCCATCCCCTGAAGCTACATAAGTCATTCTGTCTCTGGTGCCTCTTGAGCTGCTGCCCTTCCACCAGAGCACTGGTGAGTGTTTGCAAGTCAGTATATCTTTGTGCGTGACCTTTAAGAGGACGTCTGGGTTTCTAGCTGCCTTCCTCTCACCAGGATGGATTGACAGAGTCCTTGCTGATTTCCACTGCCAGACATTCTGGGGACTCCTCTTCTTGGCATTGGCTGGGAATCCTGTAGTGGGACTTGGATCCCTCCCTCTTTAGGGGGAACCTTCACCACCGAAGTGTCCTCCTGTTGCTCAACAACTACCTGTGGGTTTGGGATCAGTTCTTTTTGCATCTCCGCCCCTCCTACCAGTCTTGATTTGTCCTGTCTTTTATATCCTTAGTTATAGGGTTTCTCTTCAGCTAGTCTTCAGATGATT
Source organism: Hipposideros armiger (assembly GCF_001890085.2). Classification (NCBI taxonomy): domain Eukaryota; kingdom Metazoa; phylum Chordata; class Mammalia; order Chiroptera; family Hipposideridae; genus Hipposideros; species Hipposideros armiger. The sequence goes on along the minus strand of NW_017732299.1, from coordinate 589,066 downwards.
CTTGAGGTTGATTGTTCTATAATTTATTTGTAATTTTTTTTTTAATTGGGGAATTGGGGGAAGGGGAACAGACAAGTTGCTGTCCTTTTGTTCTTCAGTCTAGTTGTGGAGGATGTTGCTTCACTGGCCCAAGTTGGCACCATCATTGCGCTCTTCTGGGTGAGGCAGATAAGTCACCGGCTTCTGGCTGGCCGCTCACAGTGGCTGCTGGCCACTCACACTGGCTGCTGGCTACACATGGTAGACCATGGCAACCCACCTGCCATCGCCAGCGACTCACGGCAGCCCACCTCCAGGTTGAGCTGTTGTTCAGCATCTTAGCTGTAGAGGGCAGTGTCACTGGCCCTCATATGTGGGATCCGAACCGGGGCCCTCTGGCATCCCAAGCCAACTCTTAATCAATGCGCCACTCAGCCGGCCCTATTTGTAATTTTAATATTATTCTGGGAGGCTGCATGCATAGTGTTTACCTATTCCACTATCTTGGACCATCCTCTGAATAGTATTGTACAAGGTGTGGTCAATACATACAGTGAATCTTGCTGCCAAGTGCCATCCAATGGAGAGGCAAGGATCTTTACTATAGGAAGCCATGCATTGAACCTTAGTACTAGTGTGTGACAAGTTTCAACTTGTTTGGTGCAGTCAGTTGGGTGTGAGCTACTGTTGAGAGAAGGTGTGTTTTAAAGCGTGCCGTAAACCATCCTCCATCATGACAAGGCTTCATGTCACACATCGCTTCTGTTATATGGCAATTTCTGTCAAATAAAAACATTACAATGTATCTTCAGCCACCTTATTCACCAGATATGGCACCTTACAACTTTTGGCTCTTCCCCAAAGTCAAAATGACCATGAAAGGTAAATGTTTTGAATTGATTCACGACATCGAGACAGCCACAAAAGCACAACTAAAGACACTCACAAAAGAGGGCTTCCAGAATTGCTTCAGAAAGTGGCAAGAACCATGGAATTTTTCGAAGTGAGGGGGCTAATGGCAATTTGTCTTTTATTGTAATAATTTTTTTTATTTAAACATTCACCATAGTTTTTTTATCACACCTCATATTATATGGATGTACCACATTGTGTCTGTCAATTCACCAGTTGATGTACTTTTAGGTTGTTTCTAGATTTTGGTTATCATGAACAATGCTGCTGTGAACATTCATGTGCACATCTTTGTGTGGATGTGTTTTCATTGCTCTTGTGTAAATACCTAGGAGCAGAATTGCTGGGTCATATGGTAGTTTATATTGAACTTTTTTGAGAAACTGATAATCTGTTTTCCAAAGTAACTGTGCCACTTTTCATTCCTACCAGCAGTATACGAATGCTCATGTTTTCCCACATCCTTACCAGTATTTATTATGGTCTATCTTATTTATTATAGCCCTTCTAGTGGGTATGTAATTGTATCTTGTGGTTTTAATTTTCATTTCCCTAAAGACTAATGATGTTGAGTATCTTTTTATGCAGTTAGTAGCCACTTGTATATCTTCTTTGGAGAAATGTCCATTCAGAGAGTTGGTAGTTTTTAAATGTTTTAAAGAAGAGAAGACATGTATTTGTAGAAGTTTTCTCAATAGACTGAATTAGCTTCTACAATGGCAGACATAGGACTGTAGTGTGTAAATTAATTATAAAGGAACAGTGTAAACAGCATAGGTTTGTTAGAATGGAGGGTCTCCAAAGGTACTAGAGGACTGGTGAGATGGGCACAAAAGTTAGTAAACAGTCTTGAGTGCCATATTGAATAATGCAGCATGAGAGGAGTGATAGCAAAAGAGACTAGATTTTAGTGCCCCAAAGGAGTATTTGGGTTAAATATGTATGCACTAGTTTTGCTGTGTGTGGGGACATAACAGGATATATTCCTGAGTCTTTCACAAAACTGTAGGAAAGGAACAGATTCTAGTGACCATTTGGTTCATCTGTCTATCCAGACAGGATTAAATATAACTCATTTCTCATACATAGATGTCGTTTCTACTGGAGATCACAAATTTTTCTTCAAGGAAAGTGATTCTGTTCAGTTCTTGGTTAACCCATTTCAATTAAAAACGAACTTAACATTCAGAAAAGCTTTCTTATTTCTTCCTTGAATTTTAATTAAATTTTAATTTTTTTTTTTACTTTAAAGTATCTGGTTTGAGATATAATAACCAACAGTTGAAAAAGCTACTTTTCATTACATTTGGTACTCAGGATAATGAAGATTCTTGAAAAGTGTTTCCCTTTTTAGCCTTCTGTTCTCGGGTCTGCTTTTTCTATGCAATATAGAAGAACTTGTTATTTTTGTAGAGTGCTCATGGAGAACGCATTTCTCACCAGATACTGCGATAGGTGATTGTTATGTATACTTGAAGTTAGCCCCATTATTGAATAACATTCATAGACAGTGAACAAAAGGAGCTGAAATCTTCTTGTGCCAAATCTTCCCTAAAATTCCCCTTTGTCTGAATAGAGGGAGCTGTTGGTAAAGATCAGGCAAGTTTTCCCTGAAACTACTAATTTCACAGGGTACATTAAAATGACAAGTAGAAATGATTTACAGGACTCGGGCTTCTGTTTTAGACCTACTTGAATGCTAGCACCAAAAACAATGAAAAGAAGACACTTTTAAGTAAACTTCAATAAGTACCTCACAGGTATGAAAGTTCTCTCTTCCCTTTCTTTGGGGACAATTCAGACTTACAGTTAATTTGTCACTGAGCACTTGATGTCTGTCAGGAGAGGAAGCAGAGGAGGAGGAAGACGGAAGAGGAGGAGCGACCAACTGATCAGAGGATGAACAGGAAATTTCTTTTCCTCCAATTTTTTTTTCTTTAGGGAAAGCAGAGTTCTGAAGCAAACGTTACAAACAAACAAACACAAAACTAGGCATACATAATGTTACTGTCAAAGTAAAATCATAGACCTACAAAAGTGTTTTGTACCTGAAGGTATTTCCTTCAGGTACAAAAGTACAGGTATTTTCTTGCCTGAAGGTATTTCTGGAACACATACAGTGATTTTCTTTTTTCCACTATATTTTGTTGGAATATATTTCTGTGTGATGTTCCTTTGTTTAATTTTCCATGCAATCCTGATGTTAAGATGATCCCTGAAATTTCAATAATATTAATATTACTGGATTAATTGCCCTCAAGTTTTTTAAATTTGCAAAAATCCTACAAGCAACTTATTATTCTAAACTTGTTCTTTATAAGTTAGTTTGGACTTACAGGTTTATGCTCTTCATCAATGAGAAATTGTCATTAATCAGTGTCTCCTGTGTGTGCACAATGTGCCCTGAGGCCATAGTCCTTGACACTTGAAATTCCCAAATTTCTAAAGCCCCTATATTAAGATAGAAAGCTGAGTCATGAATTGGTCATGAAGTAAACCCCTGTTATGTCCAAGGTAATACATGTATGCTGAGGAAAACATCACAAGCTACAACACCATTTGGACACATATGTTGTTGAGGCACTTTCCTCCAGTAAGGGAATCAGACAAAATTGAGCAAAGACAAAATCATGAATTTCTCATCTTCTTATCCACAAACCTTTTTTTGGGTAAATTTTGCTTCAAATGTTTTGTTCTAACTTTTTAAGGAGGAAGCGAGCCAGTCCTTGTATTGAATGTAGTTGGATTTTCTAACTTGGTGTGATTTTTTTTTGCAAATGTCATATTGGTCCTTTCCTGCACTGCTGAATGTCAGGTCAGTGCCATGGAATGTGGTTGAGGAAAATACTTTGCCTTAGCACAGCCAGGACTTTTCTGCATAAATGCTATTTCCTGCTGTTTTCTTTCCTTTTGGTCAGGAAGTTCTTCAGGTGTCTTCAGGTTTACAGAATCATTTTGTGTGCATGGAGTGGAGGGTTAGGGAAAACTAGCAATTTGGGTCGAAGCCCTCATGACTCTGGTGAATCTGTGTTTTGTAGTACTTAAAAAAATGCACTTCACTGGGAATGAAAGAAAGCCCAAGTCAAGACTTCACAGTGAAAAGCAGAGGAGATGACTCCAGAAAGAGAAGGAGTGATGCTGACAGGGAGTAAGAGTTTTAAGGGTAAACTGGAGGAAGATGAGAATAAACTGCTAAGTAAAAAACATAAACATCTTAAGCTTTCTAAGTTAGAAATAGAAAACCAGAGAGGTTTTTTTCTTAGCAGATTTCAAGCATCTTTTCATCCATTAATGTTGACTTTCTCCTTTTCCCAAGCAATATACATGGAAACGTGTAAGTATATAGAGGTGATACATTATAATGTTGAAAAGCACAGTGAAGAACAGTGGTTCTAAGAGCGGTCTCTGGACCAGGAATCAGTATCACCTGAGAATTTGTTAAAAATGCAAATTCTCAACACTATTTCAGACCTACTGAGTCAGCAACTTGGGGGTTAAGGCCACTAATTTGTGCTGTGACAGAAGCTTTCCAGGTGAACCTAATGTGTATCAACGTTTGAGAACCACTGGTATAGAGTATGACATCTGGAACCAGATAGCTGTAATACTTTGGGTAATTCATTTTTGTTTGTTTCCCATTTGTACAATGGTAACAGTACTAAACTCACAGTGTAGTAATGAAGACTAAATGAGTTAAAGTGTGTTCATTCCTTAGAACAAGATTGGTCCACTGTAAGTGCTATAGAAATGTTTAGATGATGATGATGACAATGAAGTTGATGATGATAGTACTCTTTATAGATGTTCTTTACTTTTGTCTCTCTACATTTCACAGTTTACAAAGTCTGATAATTAAGTACACAAACTTGTTGCAACGATGTTGCTAACCGTTTTTGCTATCAGAGGGATTATTCATTATGAATTTGTACCAACTGGACAAACAGTTAACCAAGTTTACTAGTTGGAAGTGCTGAAAAGGCTGCATGAAAAAGTTAGATGACCTGAGCTTTTCGCCAACAATTCATGGCTCTTGCACCACAACAATATACCAGCTCACATGGCACTGTCTGTGAGGGAGTTTTTAGCCAGTAAACAAATAACTGTATTGGAACACCCTTCCTACTCATTTGATCTGGCCCCCAATAACTTCTTTCTTTACCCGAAGATAAAAGAAATATTGAAAGAAAGACATTTTGATGACATTCAAGACATTACGGATAATATGATGACAGCTCTGATGGCCATTCCAGAAAAAGAGTTCCAAAACTGCTTTGAAGGGTAGACTAGGCACTGGCATCAGTGCGTAGCTTCCCAAGGGTAGTACTTTAAAGGTAACCATAGTGATTTTCAGCAATGAAGTATGTAGCACTTTTTTTAGGATGAGTTCACGAACTTAGTTGTTAGACCTTTGCAAGCCTTTATGTTTACCAGATCTTCTCTCCTATTATCTTAGAGTTATTTTCCATGGCTCAAGGCAGTATTTATCTGCATGTGCACCACTTGTATAAAAAATTAGCTGTGGTGCTTATTAAAATGCAGATTGTCAAATTTCACCCAGATCCACAGGGATGATGAGAATTCTCTAATGATACTTCTGGTCCCCAAAATTTAAAACTTAGATAACAAAGGCTATAGTCTTATTTTGCAAATGGTCATGGGAAGTACAGGTCTAGCATAAGTTTAGGGAAATCCAAGAACTGGACTTCTCATTTTGTGTTATATTGACAGACTATGCTCTCTCTTTTTAGTTTTATTTGCTTTATCAGGAATTTTATTGGAGTTGTACTACTGTACTGAGATCTAGCATTAATTACTCTAAAAGTAACATTTACCTTGTAAGTCTAAAACTATATAGAACAATGAGTTCCTGGAAAATATACCTGGACCATTATCCATCACTCAGCTCCAATTATTACAGTTGTGATGCATCTAATCCATCACTCTTATGTTACAGAAGAAGAAAAAGGGCTCATAGAGTTGAGAAAATTGTCAAAAGTCATATGACTAAATAACGGCAGAGCCAAGAGTAGAGTTAGGTCTCCCAACACCCAATCCAGTGTCCTTTCATCATATCCCAGTGTCCTAATCCTTGCTTATTTAAATGATTTATAGCAGCACTTAAATTTTAAAAATAACTATACCTACACTGCTCACATAAAATCTGGTCTCAGCAGTTTTTGACCTCCTTTAGTTTGTTTTACTTAAAGGTAAGTGAACATCACATCTTTCTTTTAATAATAGTGATCAATTACATAATGACAACTAATAACTCACAACTCCACTGTATATTGTTTTTATTCACCAGTGCAACTTTGACTGTTCTAAAGCAATGCTTTTCAGGATGTGATGAAAAAGCTTTGGTCTTTTTCACACAATACCTAATATCTTGTATATATTGTTCTATTACAGTCAAGCTCCTACACAGCATCAGTGTACATATAGACAACTTCATTCTTACCCTTGAGGTCACACAGGGATATTTATCTACATCTACATATTATGTTCATATAATTTGTGGTAGTGGGTGCTAGTCATGTTAGGATCACTGTATTTTATAAAATGATTTTATTTTGTTCTCAATTGTTTGTACTTTTTATATTATATATGAACTTCTGCTTATCACAGTTATCTTCTTCCATTCCTCTTTCCTGCTAAGAATGGAGTATTTGTAGTCTTACTGCACTAAAGTGCTACTCCCTCTAGCTAGTGTAAGTTTCTTTCCATCTTACCCTTAGATGGTTCACTACTACTTAGTGTCTAGTTAACTACTCCTCATTCTTCAGGTCTTAGCTCAGCTATTTCCTACTCATAGAAATATTTCTTTCCTTTAGCTCCTTATAGAAGAAGCTCCTTGACCCCATGCCCTGTGCTGTTTTTTTTTTATTAAAAGATTTTATTGGGGAATTGGGGGAGAGAACAGTGTTGGAGAATTGGGGAAGGGGACCAGCCAAGTTGTTGTTCTTCAATCTTCATTGTGGAGGGCGCCAGTTGCCATCTGGCTACCCATTGGCAGCTTGTGCCTCTAAGCTCAGTTGCAGGTGGGCATAGCCATCATCTCATGCGGGAGTCAAACAGCAGCCTTGTTGTTAAGAGCACACGCTCTATCCACTGAGCCATCCGGGTGGCAGCTCAGCTCAAGGTGCCGAATTCAGTCTTAGTTGCGGGTGGACATAGCCCACCATTGAGCAGGCAATCTTGTTGTTACACCAACTGAGCCATCCTGCCACCTGTTGGCAGCTCAACGACAGCTCAGCTCGGGCACAGCATCACTGGCCTATGTGGGAATTGAACCGGCGGCCCTGTTGCTCAGAGCTTGTGCTCTTAAGCCAACTCTTAACCAACTGAGCCACTCAGCTGGCTCCCATACTCTGTACTCTTTATTACTTTACAGTGTTTATTTCTTCATGGAATTTATCACAATATGTAATTTTTTGTTTATATGTTTGCATTTTTTATTCTCTTTCTCCCCCTACCCCACTTGATTGTAAGGACTGCGTGTCTATTATACAGAAGATGTGTCTATTTTGCCCCAGCACAATGACTGATACGTAGTAGAGACTCAGTAAATATTTGTTGAATGAGTGATATGTTTTTGTCAGTTTGTGTGGAATTTTGTAGTTTATTTAAAAGTATATTTGTATGTGGTAAATCTTGGTCCCTCATAAAACCCTCTTTTGGATTATCTCCTTCATTGATGGGACACTAACATAGACATAGGGTGGTCTACCTACTCAGTTACCTTGACTCCAGACCTATTAAATGGACCAAGCCTCCTAGAACATTTGAACCATGGTGCTTATCTTGAGTGGACCTAAGCTTTCTAGACCATTGTAGACCACAATGCACTATTTTCTAGAGCCTGCCCTCTATGGTGGCCTCTGGTCACAGGTGGTTACTGAACACTTGAAATGTGGTTACTGTGAAGTGCTATGTGCTGTGACTGTAAAATACGCATTGGATTTTAAAGATTTAGTATAAAAATATCTCATTAATACTTATCATATTGCTTACTTATTGAGATAATAAGTAATATATATTGGGCTAAATAAAATATTTTATTAAAATTAAATTCACTTTTTTCTTTTGACTTTTTAAATGTGTTACTGGAACACTTAAGATTATATATATATGGATTACATTTGTAGCTCGCATTATATTTCTATTGGGCAGTGCTATTCTAGAACCAATTAGTTCACCCCAGTTGTTTGCCAATGTAGACTGAAGGTGATCCACTGAAGAGAACGCTAAAATTGCAAGAGCTTCTCATAGGCTGCTCCTTTCTTGTTAAATGTGCTCTAGGGGAAGGACTGGCCCTCTTGGAGAGTGGCTCAGGTGCCATTTCAGTACTCCCTTAATGTCAAATCATGAGGTCCACAGGCAGTTTGTGTCCCCAGACACAGAAACTTTAAATGTGTTGCCAGTGGTCATATGTTTTACTTAAAACAATGCTGAAACCAGAACCCAAGTGTTTCAATTTTTTTTTAAAGATTTTTATTGGGTAATTGGGGGGATGGGAACAGTGCTGGGGAATTAGGGGAAGGGGAACAGACAAGTTGCTGTCCTTTTGTTCTTCAGTCTAGTTGTGGAGGACGTTGCTTCACTGGCCCAAGTTGGCACCATCATTGCGCTCTTCCCAGGCGAGGCAGATCAGTCGCCGGCTTCTGGACGGCCGCTCACTGCGGCTGCTGGCCGCTCACGCTGGCTGCTGGCTACATACGGTAGCCCATGGCAACCCACTGCCACAGGGGCTGCAGCCTACGCCGTCGCCGGCGACTCACGGCAGCCCAGCTCCAGGTTGAGCTGTTGTTCAGCATCTTAGCTGCAGAGGGCAGTGTCACTGGCCCTCATATGTGGGATCCGAACCGGGGCCCTCTGGCATCCCAAGCGAGTTCTTAACCATCGCGCCACTCGGCCGGCCCCCCAAGTGTTTCAATTTTGCTGTGTCATCGAATTACTTATAGAAGGATCTACTAATAAAATTATATCTTCCTTTTTAAGTGACTAGAAAAATTTAAATAATTGTTAATAAGTTACATAGATTTTCTAAAACCATCAATTAATGATATAATTACAGTCCAGTTTTTCTATCGTTAAATTATGGAAAATCATATATATACTTGATAAATTAAACAAATGGAAACTACTTCTGTCATTTTTGTCACATATGTTATAATAGAGCATTAAATTGGGATGACCTTTATTTAGCAAAGGAGCATACACTGCAAAGCAAAATTTAAACAAAAAGTCGGATATGAACATGAAATCTACTTCTAAGTAAATACAAATCTAATAACCATTCTTTGCACAGCTATGAAAACTCACTTGGAGACCATGCACTCTAGTTTGTAAAAATGGTTGCTATGTTTTATCCAAAAGCCCTCATCACTGACATATCAGGCAGACTTTTCTTAAATATGGAGATAGATTTTTAAATAATTAGCTTCATCACCATGATCTTCTGGCTTACTCATTAATTTAGCAAATATTTAGTGGGAACACACTATGTGCCAGGCATTTCTCTGTGTTCTAGGTGCTCATGATACTACGGTGATCAATGCAGACAAACTGTTGGTCATTAGAGCTTACATTTCAATGTTTAGGTATTTTCTCAGTGGGGAGAATGAAATGAAATGGTAAAGTAAATTGAAGCAGTGCTATTATAGAATGCCATGAGTGTCATTTTTTGTTAGTTGGGATTGAAGTGAATTTGGAATTTTCTATTTTTGTCGTTCTTGGGGAATTTGAAAATGGAGTGCATATGGAAAGTGGAAGGCATAAAAAAACCCTACATATCCAGTACTAATTAGCATTTTCAGAATGTAAGAAGACACTCTTAAAGCTTCAAGTAAAACAATTGGATGGGTGTTAAGGGATTTCCCAATAATTGGAGGGGAGGGAGTTGGCATACTTATTCAACTCTTCTTTCTTCTGCTGGGATATCCCAATCTATAGTTAACCAGATGTCGTAGTTTTTATATTCATCAATTCTAAAAACTCTAAGAATGGCTGCCCTTCTCACTCAACATAGACTCACCCATTCTCATTCTGTCACAGAACGAGTCCTGTCATTTTCACAGATTCTCTCCCTTCCACATCTTCACTTGCATACACTTCGACAGGTTCCCCTTCACCCTGGCCGCCTTTCAAGTGGAGCTTCCTTAAATATGGCACTTTCCCCTTAAAGCTCAGCCAGTAGATGTCTCCATTCCTTCCCCATCGCTAAGACCTCTGAAAGTAGGTTTTAATCATTTCTTTAACCGACAACGAGGAGGATTTGATGATTGGCCAAAAATGAGCAGATGCTTGGGAGGACACATCTCCAGCCTACGTCCCACCCTTCCGATTTAAGTCAGAAATGAAAACTCCTTGCTCCCTCTTTTCCAGGCAAAAGTGTTCAGCATGATTGAATTAAGCACGCAAGCCGCCAACACCCTCCTCTTCAGTACGTTCAAGTTTCTTAAGCTCTGAGCCACAAAAGCTCTGCTTCTTCCCTCACTCCTGCCCACCCCATCCCACCCCCTCAGGTTTCCGAGTCATCAGGGAACGCGAGTGGGTGAAAGGAGTCGGAGCTGCTGCATCCCGCTTCACCGCCTCCTCCTGCGCCTCCTCCTGCTGCCTCGGGTTCAGCACTGGACAGCTCCCGCCCCATTCCCAACAAATGGCAGTCGGCTGATTGACAGAAGAGCCGACCAAACAGGGAACAAGACGACTTGAAGCCGCCCTACAAGGGTTTGGTTGCGGTCAGGCTGCCTCTTTAAACCGGCTTCCCTCCCGAGAGCAGGGAGAGGCAGGCGTGTGGTTTGTGGCCAAATCTAAGGCGCTAGTTAACCAGCTGCCTGGCCCTCTCGACTCCAGAGACGTTGCAACGTCTGAAAAGAAATATCCGCTCTTTGGGACTGGCTGCGGGGCTCGCGGGGCCGGTCTGTGCGCGCGCGCTCCCCGCCTCCGGGCGAAGCGAATGAGGAGGAGCCAGATTCGGGAGGCGGGAACGACCTGCCACGGGTGAGATGATGGAGCAGCGTCTTCCGCGGCCGCGGCGGCAGCAGCAGCAGCAGCAGCCCCTGAGCACACCTCAATGAGAGCAGCGGTGGAAGCTGCCGAGCAGAAAGACGTAAGCGAGCTAACTATAGCTGCCGGGAGCCAGAAGGGAGGTAACCTGTTCTGCTCAAGGCTGTGAGGTGCGTAATCCCTAGCCGACCCACCGTGGAGCGGCTTGTAGCCAGTGTTGCCACAGGTGATCCGATTTCCTGTGACGGTACCTTAGCTCGTGGGCTGATTTTGAGACAGTCTTATTTTAAAGTCCTTTTCGACTGGGTGCCATCTGGAGAAGAGGGAAGTCTCCAAGTAAAAGTCGTACTGCTGTAAATTGACGACCGAAATTTAAAAAGTGACCCCTCCCCGTTACCTCTTCTCTCTGCGAGGCGGATGGGAGCCATGGCTTATCTCTTACTCTTCTGCTTCCTGCTCGCTCATCTGGGACTGGGGGCCGTTGGCGCCAGCCGCGATCCTGCGGGACGGCAGGGTTCCCCTCGAGAGAGGACCCTGAGGGCGAAGCAGCACGCCCAGCAGCCCGCCCGAGCCTCCGCCTCGGACCCCTCGGCTCCCAGGAGCCGCTCCACCGACGGCACCATCTTGGCGCAGAAACTCGCCGAGGAGGTGCCCATGGACGTGGCCTCTTACCTCCACACCGGGGATTCCCACCAGCTGAAGCTAGCTAACTGCTCGAGCCGCTATGAGTTGGCGGGCCTGCCAGGGAAGTCGCTAGCCCTAGCCAGCTCCCATCCCTCCTTGCACGGGGCGCTGGACACGCTGACACACGCAACCAACTTCCTCAACATGATGCTGCAGAGCAATAAGTCGCGGGAGCAGAACTTGCAGGACGACCTGGAGTGGTACCAGGCACTGGTGCGGAGTCTCCTGGAGGGCGAGCCCAGCATCTCCCGGGCGGCCATCACCTTCAGCACCGAGTCGCTGTCCGCGTCGGCCCCGCAGGTCTTCCTCCAGGCCACGCGCGAGGAGAGTCGTATCCTGCTCCAGGACCTGTCCTCCTCCGCACACCAGTTGGCCAACGCCACTCTCGAGACTGAGTGGTTTCATGGCCTCCGGCGCAAGTGGAGGACCCATGTACATCGCCGTGGCTCCAATCAGGGGCCCCGGGGCCTGGGCCATAGCTGGCGGCGCAGAGACGGGCTTGGCGGGGACAAGAGCCATGTCAAGTGGTCTCCGCCTTATCTGGAGTGCGAGAACGGGAGTTACAAGCCCGGGTGGCTGGTCACTCTCTCCGCTGCTTTCTACGGGTTGCAGCCTAACTTGGTCCCGGAATTCAGGTAGGGAGGGGGAAAAGGCAAGAGGAAAGCCTTCCTTCCGGTTTCGTGGGTGGGTGCGTGTGCGGGGAAGGTACATTTGGATGACACTTCGCTTCCCACCCTCACAGCAGAGACCTAGGCTGAGGGGCACACTACACGGGCGCATGTACTTAGGGACAAGAAGCGCCTCACGTTTGTCACCTTCAGACACTCACCGAAAGCTTCTCTCAGATCAAGGGACGGGGGAGCACTTGGCAGAGCTGAGAAAAACCTCTGATGCCCTATGCTTCTCTTCAAACCATGGGAGAATAGGGAGGGGAGTTCCCTGGAGGGGTGATGCTAGGGAACTTTGGGGTGTGCCCTCCAGGCATAGAATAGCCAGCATCAGATGAGAGAAAAGGGAGCCGGAGGAAGAGAGAGGTCCTTGTTTCTGTCACTTCAGGGTAGCTTCTGCCTGCTTCCTACGTGTGTAGTTTGGGGCACCAGTCTGCTGTAATTAAAACATTGCGATTCCCTTGGCAGTTCTGTCCCCTTAGTAATGAGTCAGTCTCAACAGCACAGCTGTCTCCAGGATCCAGACACTTTTTTGTCAGTGTACCCCCAATCCATATCCTCTTTCTTGGTCCCCTCTGTCTCCTTTTCTCTGTGTCAGGCGTGCTGAAGGGCTCTCCAGCCCTTCACAAACTCACACACTTTATAAAGGAACTTGTTTGAGTTATTTTAGGGAGGGAGGGAAAGAGGGATTAGCTCTGGCTGAATTCACTCAGGGAGCTTGGAGGAAACTTAGTAACACTTAGGTATTTCCTGTCTCAAGATATAGCATTTGTGGGAAGATGAGAATTTGCAAACTAGCAGGTGGTAACTTCTGCCCTGGGAAGTGCCTGGCCTTTGAGGTGAGAAACTAATAGCAGCCCTTAAAAGCTGATGTGAGGAGGGAACAGGGAGAGAAAGCAGCAACACCAAAGAAGGCCTGGCAGGGGGCCACAGATGGACTGGTATCCTCCCCAGTTCCCATGATGGGAGGCTCTGGGAAGAAGGTCTAGGGGTTGAAGTTGCTTCTGTGCTTATTGGGAACCTAGGCAAAATGAGAAACCTGTGTGTGTGTGTATGTGTGTGTCTTAATGCTTTGTTTGGCACAACAGGGGCAGGGTACCAGGCCAAGTACCGTATGGGCAAATAGGGGAGTCAGGAAGCTTCTTTATCTTGGCACTGTCATTTACTGCTGAATGACTTCAAGTAAGTGGCGTAGCTTTTCTGGAACTCACCTACTTACCTGTCAACTCAGGGAGTTGAACCAAATGGTCTCTAAGGAGCTATCCAGTTATAAAATTCTGTAGCTTTTAATGCTGGCAACACTTGAGAGGGCATAAATGTAAAACAACCCCCTTTCTCTGATTCTGTATGACCATAATAAATGTTTGTGTGTGTTTCTACCTCTTTTACAGATCTTGTCTTAAACCAGAGTAACTCTTTCCTACTTTCGGGATAATCTCATTGCCTTCTGGCTTCTGCAGGATCCTATTAGTAAGAGCTAGCCCCAGCTTTGAGGCTTTGCCATATTGTTTGCTCAGAAGAAGAAAGATCAGCAGATGTCATTCACTGCCAGCAAATTGATTTTGGCCTTCAGATAAACCTGAAAAGGGCATCCCAGGTCCCACGATCAATCAGTCTTCCTTCCTTCCCCTTTCCTTCTGTCTTTTACTTTATGTCAGGCTCTGTGCTAACTGCTTTGCATGTATTATCTTAATTAATCTTCACAACTACGCTATGAATTAGGTTTTATTAGTTTCCCTATTTTACAGAAAAAGAACCTGAAGCACAGAGAGGTTAAACTTTTCCCCCAAGATCACATAGCAGTTAAGTAGTAGAGCCAGGATTCAAAACCATTTTATACTTTTAACTGCTATGCTAAACTGTCTTATGAAGGTGTCCCGGGACTGTTACATGCAGTGTAGCTGCTGCATACAAATATGTGTATTTTTAAGCATTAGAAGTGGGACTGGGAATGAGAACCATTCATTTTCAGAATTATTTCTCTTAAGGCTCAGAAAACATGGGTCACCTAAATGAACTCAGTGCCTTTGCCAGCCAAGATGAAAGGCTGAGGACACAAAGGGTTCGGGGTTGTGAGGGCTCATACACCCCATACTTATTTTTTGGACTGCCTTCAGAAAATAGTTTCCTCTGGCTGAGCCTCTGTAAGTGCTTTCACAGTCATCGATGGGGTTCTTTAGCCGAGGCATGGAGCCAGGCCGTTTAGTGTCTGGCTCTCTACAGAAGCTGGCTTGTCCTGGCAACGTGCACGAAGAGCAGGATAAGTTCTCTCCTGTGAGCACTTTTGCCCCATGCCTCGTGCCCCTCAAATGCTGTACTGAGGATTCATACAGATGGTAATTATAGGAACTGGAAGAAACCTTAAAAGGATCAGATGGTCCCTCCTGTTGTTTCATAGATAAAGAAACAGAACTAGAAAGGCGAAGGGACTTGTCCTAAAGTCACATAGTAACACCACCACAAACAAGCAGGATCCAGGCCTCTGCCTCTGGTTCACACTATGCTTGATGTGTATATACCTAAATCATATTTCTGTGGCTCTCCGGACCTTTGCACACAAAGTATGTCGGAGGACATAGTTTACTCTTAATCATCTTTTAGGACAAAAAAAAAATTAGCCCATAGAACACAGCTGGTGATTTTTAAAAATGGATTATATTATTTCACACATTTGAGATCATGTTTAAATGGATGTTTTCTGTCTTTTCATACTCACAAAAGGCACAGTTTTTTGTTGTTGTTATTGTTGTTGATAATGTTTTATCACCTCAGATGTGTACTCTAATATTCTAAAACATAGGTGAATAATGTTGTCTGGGTATTATAACAGAGTAAACCTCAAATGTATTTTTGGGAAACCATGATTATGAGCTCTAATCATGATTTTAAATATATTTTGAACCTATAGGGTATTATTTGTAAAAAGTCTTACCTGTAATGAAAAAAATCCATTGATAATGATTTCCTTATGGAAGAGAAAAGGGGGGAAAACTTTGTAGTTAAAATTGCCATTTAAGGTCAGATAATATTTCCCCGGGTCTTGCTTACAAGATTCAAGCATTTAAATTGCATTATATTTTATTTTTAGAGAATGTAAATCCAAAACATGAAATTCAAAAGTAATGTGAGAAAATGGTCAACTACCTTCTTATATTAATGTTTATTGTTGTGAAACACCTCTCAGAATAAATGTTATTCCCCCATTTCAGAATGATACAAATATCTTAAATTTTAAAGCCTAGCATAAGACTCAATGGGAAGAGAAGATTATTATTCATTTCTTTCTTTTCGAAAAATGGTATTAGTTGCTCTAACTACATGTCTCTTGAGTCTTTGGCTATAGTTCCGTAGTATAAATATTTTAGTTCTCGTCTTCCATTCTAGCAAAAAAACAGAGAGTAATAATTTAAAGTATACCCTATGGTATTTTTATTTCTTGCATTAGGTATGTGATATTCTTGTAGAGTTTTCCTTACAGTGAAGTCCTTTAGTTTTGCATAGTCATTTTTCTTTGTGGAACTTAAGGTACCATGGAGTTGGATCCCATTCTGCTGAAATCATACTTTCCGGTGGTAGTTGGAATGGCTCAGTGCCTAGGATGGATATAGGTACTTAAGTGTTTGTTGAATTTAAACTAAGGTGAAGGAATATTTGGGGATTACTTATTTCTTGATGAACTGAAAGGGACTTTGGAATTCATTTGTTTTTTTTTCATCTTCTCATTTTATAGAGGAAGAAACTGAGGCCCAAGGGCTCAAGGAATTTGCTAGAGTGGCACAGCTCTTTAAGTAGTAGGTTACAATTATTGGGAACCAACATATATTGAGCACCTACTATGTTAGATGCTTTATAAATACTGCTACATTTGATTCTTAGTACTCTCAGGTAGTAACAACGTCAGCAAAGTTGAGCAATCTGCCCAAGGTAACATAGCAAATTAGGGGCCCCAAATCAAATTTATATCTGTCTCACTATGAAGCTTGTGTTGTCTTTCTACTACCCTATGCTGATTCCCAATTTTATTTTCACCTTGTTATTAAAAATAAAACATGGTAATGGCTTGAAATAATGTGTTTGGTCCAAGGAAGTAATATACACTTATTCTTTTTAGGCCAATCATATGATCAGGAATGTTGTGAGAAAAGTGTGAGTTAGACTTAAGTCAGAACTTTGCCTCAAGTCCCAGTTTTGTTTCTGACTGGCTTTATTATCTGTCTGGGAGTCAGTTTCTGCACAATTAAAATGTAGGAATGGACTTGATGATATTCAAATACCTTTATAACTTTTTGTTCTGTGGGCTCTTAAAGGATCTACCTAAAGGGTCAACAAGTAAGCTTTGGAAAGAGGGCAAACGCAGTACCTTGTGGAAATGATATTGATAATGGGGGAGTAACATGAAGAGGGAGAGGAAACCGAATGAATGTCAGACTGCCGTTTGGTAAAAAAGGCAACAGGGCAATGAAGGAAAGCGCACAATAGTGGGGAAACCCCTTTTTACAAACTAACACAATGAACATCGGTGTCAATGACTTGCTGGCTGCTGTTGGGTCACTTCACTTTCTCTCCTTCACACACATACACCCACACACCTCCATCAGTGCCAGTACAGATCTCTGCTTTCAACAAGAGAGGGCAATTCACACAGTATAAAAGAAATTACAATCTTGCTCCCGGCCAAACATATCCTATGTCTCTCTTGTGGGTAGTGATAGTGGTGAAGAGCTTACCTTGTAGGAACAGCACAGTGATACCTGAGTTATAGAAGGATGTCTGCTATTGAGGTTATTTTTAAAAGATTTTCATTAAAAAATATAGCTAACATACAATATTATATCAGTTTCAGGTGTACACCATAGTTGTTCAACATTTATATACCTAGAGAAGTGATCACCATAAGTCCAGCAACCATCTGACACCATACCACGCTATCACAATATTATTGATTATATTCCCCATGCTGTACATTACATCCCCATGACTTGTTTTATACCTCAAAATTTGAACCTCTTATTCTCCTTCGCCTTTCCCCCCTTTTTAATTTTTCAATTACAGTTCACATTTAACATTATTTTATATTAATATCAGGTGTACTGCATAGTGGTTAGACATTTGTATAATTAAAGAAGTGATCCCCCTGACTAGTTGAGTACTCACCCGGCACGATACATAGCTATTACCATATTATTGACTGTATTCCCTATGCTTTACTTTACATTCTTGTGACTATTTTGTAACTACCAATTTGTACTTCTTAATCCCTTCACTTTCTTCACGCTGTCCCCCAACTCCCTCCCATCTATCACCCCAATAAATCTAGTACCTATCTGACACCATAGTATTACAGTATTTGTATTCCTTCTGCTATAACTTACATCCCCATGACTACTTTGTAACAACCAATTCATACTTCTTAATCCTTTCCCATTTTTTACCCATCCCTCCACCCCCCTCCCATCTGGCAACCATCAAAATGTTCTTTGTATCTATGAGTGAGTTTCTGTTTTATTAACTTTGTTCTTTAGATTCCACATATAAATGAAATCACATTGCATCTGTCTTTCTCTGAGATATTCCACGCAGCACAATACCCTCCAGGTTCATTCATGCTGTCACAGATGGCAAGGACCCATACCCTTCTATGGCCGAGCTGTATTCTGTTGTGTATATGTACCACCTCCTCTATCCATACTTCCACAGACAGACACCTGGGCTGCCTCTACGTCTTGGCCATTGTAAACAATGCTGCAATGAACATATGTATGCACATGTCCCCTCAAAGTAGCGTTTTGGGTTTCTTCAGATAAATGCCCGGAAGTGGGATTACTAGGTCCTTCTTTGTCTCTTGTTATAGCCTTTTTTTAAAAAAAGATTTTATTGGGGAATTGGGAAAGGGGAACAGCCAAGTCGTTCTTCAGTCTTAGTTGTGGAGGGCGCAGGCAGCTCAGTTCCAAGTCCAGTCCCATCCAGCTGCCCGACGGCAGCTCGTGGCCACTCAGCTCAAGGTGCCATGTTTAATCTTAATTGTAGGTAGGCGTAGCCCACCATCCCATGTGGGAGTCAAACCGGAAACCTTGTTGCTAAGAGTGCAAGCTCTGACCACTGAGCCATCTGGCTGCCTGTTGGCAACTCAGTGGCCGCTCAGCTCGGGTGCAGCTCACTGGCCTATGTGGGAATCGAACCAGCGACCCTTTTGCTCAGAGCTCGCACTCTTAACCAACTGAGCCACTCGGCCGGCCCTATCCTTTGTTTAAAAGTTTATTGTGTCTGGTATAAGTATTGCTACTCCAGCTATTTTTTTGATTTTTCCATTTCCATTTTCATGAAATATCTTTTTCCATCCCTTCACTTTCAGTCTGTGTGTGTCTCTCAATCTGAAGTGAGTTTCTTGTGGGCAGCATATGTAAAGGTCTTGTTTTCTTATGCATTCAGCCATGGTATATTTTTGATTGAGTCATTTAATTCATTTACATTGAAAGTAATTGTTGATAGATATGTAACAATTGCCATTTTATTATTCATATTTTTGATCTTTTTTTTTTTTCATTTTAAAGAGTCCCTCTAACTCTCTTTGTAATACTGTTTTGGTGGTGATGAACTCCTCTAGCCTTTTCTTGTCTGGGAAGATCTTTCTGTGTCCTTCTACTTTAAATGATAGCCTTGCTGGGTAGAGTAGTCTTGGTTGTAGGTCCTTGCTTTTCATCATGTTGAATATTTTGTGCCAATCCCTTCTGGCCTACAAAGTTTCTGTTGAGAAATCAGCTGACAATATTATGGGAGCTCCCTTATGTGTTAACTAGTTGCCTTTCTCTTGCTGCTTTTAGGATTCTCTTTGTCTTTAACGTTTGTCATCCTAATTATAACGTATCTTGGTGTGGGCCTTTTTGGGTTCATCTTGTTTGGGACTCTCTGCACGTCTGGGCTTGTATGTCTATTTCCTTTGCCAGGTTAGGAAAGCTTTCAGTCATTATATCTTCAAATAGGTTCTCAGTCCCTTGCTTTCTCTCTTCTCCTTCTGGTAGCCCTATGATGTGAATGTTGTTACACTTGATGTTGCCCCAGAAGTCTCTTAAACTATCCTAATTTTTTTTATTCTTCTTTCCTTTTGCTGTTCTGATTGGGTATTTTCTGCTACCTTGTCTTTCAAGTCATTGATTCAATCCCCTGCTTTATCTGGTCTGCTAGTGATTCCTTCTAGTGCATTCTTCATTTCAGTTATTGTATTCTTCACTCTGATTGGTTCTTTTTTTTGGTTTCTATGTCCTTTTTAAATGCTTTCTATCTCTTTGTTGAAGTTCTTTGAGCATCTTTATAACCAGTGTTTTGAACTCTGTAGGAAGTTGCTTACCTTCATTTTGTTTAGTTCTTTTTCTGGAGTTTCTCCTATTCTTTCATTTGGGACATATCTTTTTTTGTTTCTTTATTTTGACTGCCTCTCCATTTGTTGCTATGTATTAGGTAGATCTGCTAGGTCTCTTGCTGGGTGTCCTTATGTAATAGGTGCCCCGTGGGGTCCTGACACAGTGTCCCTGGTCATCTGAGCTGGGTGTTCTGGGAGTGTTCTTTGTGTGGGTTGTGTGTGCCCTCCTGTTAACATTTTAGCCTTGATTGCTATCAGCAAGTCAGTGGATGGGACTCATCCTTAAGCTGACATACTGTGGGGTTTGGCCACATCCACAGCTTACGAGCTGCTGTGCTGGGGGCTTACTACATGGAGTGGGATTTGCCTCAGTGGGCTCTGGTGCCTGTTGAGACCAACCTTTGGTGAGCCACTTGTGGGGCTACGTGGGAAGTGCTCTGTTGTCATCTAAAGCCAACTTCCAAGTATATTGGTTCTTGGACCTCTTGGGAGGGGCTCTGGTGCAGGCCCAGGTCACCCACTTCCTGTTACTGGTTGGGGTCTACCTGATAGGAGCTACAAAGTGATCATGGTTGGTTGCTGCCTGTGGTAAACCCGGAGGCGCGTGGGAGAGGCCACTCTGTGAACTGAGGATGGCTGCCACCAATACCAGGTCTGGAGTAGCTTTGCAAAAAGCTGGGACATCAAAGTCTGCTGCTGCCTGCTGCTGGTTGCCTGCTCCAGTAAGTTTCAGCCACAGATAAAGCCTCCTGTGGTACGGAGTTGGGTGGAGTGGGGGTCACAGTGAATCAGCAGAGTGGAGCTTCGGAGCTCACCAGGCCATTTCAGATTCAGATTTGGCCGTAAGTGTAGGGGGCAGACTCAACACAGGAAAGATGTTGTCTGCCTGCTGGGTGCACGGGAGGAGGAACCAAAAAGGGAAAATGCTGACTGTCCTCCAGGCCACCTGCTGAGGCCACACACCTCAGTCTGCCCCCCCCACCTCCCTGCCCCATGACTCTGACATTCCCCAAGTCACTGTTTCTTCTCCTGATCCCAGGGTGAGTGCCTATGAGTGAGTCTGTGTGCAGGCCCTTTCAGAGGATGTCTGGGTTTCCTGCAGCCTTCCATCCCACCTGGATGATCAAAATCCCCACTGTTTTTCATAGCCAGATGTTGTGGGAACTCCTTTCACAGCACTAGTACTCCTTGATGGGAAGTGTGATGTGAGGCTGGGGTCTCTTGCTCCTCCACAGGGAACCTCCATGGCCGAGATAGCCCTTCCAATTTCATCCACAACATGGATGTTTGGGGTCAGCCCGTTTCGCATCTCTGCCCCTCCTACCAGTCTCTTTATATCCTTCTTCTTTATATCCTTAGTTATAAAACGTCTGTTCTGCTAGACTTCAGATGGTTCTCCAGGTTGATTGTTCTTTAATTTAGTTGTAATTTTGATGTGTTACGGGATGAGGCAAGCAGAGCATGTATCTACTCTGCCATCTTGGATCATTCCTTTTGAGGCTTTTGGGTATCAATTATTTCATCTGTAAACTGTGAATATTAAATGGTATCTCCTTTGGGATTCTGTAAAGGCCAAATGAAGAGCTGTCATCACATAAGAAGTTCAGTAAATATTCTGTATTTAGCTTCTGTCTTCCCAAATACTGTCCACAACTGAACGTAAACTTTCTTAGTTTAGCTGTATTAAAGTTCCGTATGTGATTTATAGTAATTTATAATTCATATGGTGGTTTAGTTCCATTCCTAATAGTTGTGAAGGCTTGTAATAACTGTGAATCCTGGTGCAAATACTGGCCTTGGAGATGGAAGATATTGAGACCAGCCTGGACCACATCCTTGCTGGTGGTAGGTACCATGGGCTGTACTTGCTGTTCTAATCCTCAGTTTCCTCATCTGTAAATTGAGGGGGTTGGACTAGGTGACCTGTAGGGCTCCTTATAACTCTCAATGTTTATGATTATGCACATAATCAAATATGTCACTTTAATTTTTGAAGTTTTGATTATAATACTGAAATCAATTAATGTATGCTCATTTAAATGCAGATTAAGTTCATGTATGTCCAGTGTTTGACATTATCATGGTCGTTTATTCATGGAATATTTAGAGAAAGCCCTCTCAATGTACACTGAGTTAAATTTTATATATATATATATATATAAAATATAGGTATGTATATATTACATATATTATATAAGTATGTATATATTATATATAAATTATACATATGTATATATATGTGTATATATTGGGTCGTCGGGAAAGTCATGACATATTTTTCTATGTTTTTCAATGCAACAATGCATCATGACTTTAGTGACGACACAACATATGTGTGTGTGTGTGTGTGTATACATATACATATATATATATATATATATATTTGGAAACAATAACTTCACTTCAAAATAAGAATAAGTATGATCTGAGTTTCCATATCTTAAAGATCCCCTGTTTCGCTTAAAGTCAACATGAAGCTGTTTCAGATTTCTCAACCAAGGGCCTCAGTACACCTGTGTTATTTCCCTCAAGATAATCAATGTTTAAGCATGTTTTGAAGTTCCTTACTCTTACTAACAACCTGTTTCAATTTCCATTTGTAGTTGGCTTTAAAATTTTTTAAAAGGGCTATTTATTGTGGGTAGCAGTGGCACAGCATTACTTGCCATTTTCTAGAATAAGCATTTGGAAACAGGATTGGGATTTCCAAGACTGCTAAATAAATAACAAGAGTATATGCCTACCTGCTGGAGAGGTAACTGGTGCCCTCACTAGACTGATTTTATAGCCTCAACTGCTGGGTAAAGTTTACTCTCAACTTCAGAAAAGCAGCTGTTGGTTGTTCACTGCTGAGGGTTTTAAGGCTATGCTTTTCCAACATGCACTGTGTTTTATGATTATACTGTACATACTGGGATGCCAAGAAGTATGTTGTTGATGTTACTCTTGGTTGGTTGGTACAGAAACATTAGGGCCTTGTTTGTTTTCTCTCTTCAGCTCTCGATTGGTATTTACAGTCATTTAGGCAGAATTACTAAAATAGTATGTTGAGATTTTGATAACTTTGGCAGCTTGATGGCCACTGTGTGTGAACAGGCAGCTCACTGGTGCTGGGCTGTGCTTGGGAGAGTTTGCAGCCAACAGCACTGTTAAGCTCTTGCCCAGTACAGCTGTGGCACATGTATTGGTGGGACTGGTTTTGCTGGTTTTTAGCCTTATTTGCTTTTCAGCTTCTAGTAAAAGAAAATAAAAATTCTATGTGTGATTTCTACTTTGGCTGGGCATTTACTCATTCAAGTCTTTCTTCCTACTGGAAAAAAAAACTTGACCTATGAAAATATTTCGGTGGATAGGCTATTCTATGATATACTTCTAAAAGTCTTTCTCAAGTCCACCCCCCACCCCCAACTCCAAGCTTAGTATAGGAACCAACACTAACTTTTTTATACCAAAGGATATTATAGTGCCTCCAAGCAATCACAAGATACATCTACAGTTGACCCTTGAACAAAATGGGTTTGAACTGCATAGGTCCAATTACACGTGGATTTTTTTCTATAAATACTGTAAATGTATTTTCTCCTCCTTATGATATTTTTCAAACATTTTCTTTTCTCTAGCTTAATTTATTATATGAATACAGTATATAATACATCCAATACACAAAATACGTGTTAATCAACTGTTTATGTTATTGCTAAGGCTTTCAGTCAACAGTAGGCTATTAGTAGTTAAGTTTTTGGGGAGTTAAAAGTTATATGTGGATTTTCTACTACATAGTGGGGGTGGGAGTGGTTAGGACACCTAACCTCCAGGTTGTTCAAGGGTTAACTGGTTTCATTACCTTCATTATAGGTAGAATTTCTAGAAAACACAGATTTAACTTAAATGTGATCTGACCCTGAGGTCATTTTCCCTAAACAAAAATCCTGTTACCTACCTTTTTGTCAAAGGCAGTCCATGTCTCTCTCCCTCTCTCTCTCTCTCTCTCTCTCTCTCTCTCTCTCTCTCTCTCTCTCTCTTTCTAATTTTTATTCATTATAATACCTATTGTAACTTCCCCCATTTAAAAGCTATAACTAGATAATTAGTTATCGGTTGTAACTTTCCCCATTTTAGAACTATAGCTATAATTTTCCCCCATAGAAAAGCAGTAACTAGATTTTTACTAATCCTGTTCAGTTAGTAAAGTACCCAGTGCATCTATAACTTAAAAGGAACCTTAGAATTACATAAGATTTTGGTTTATTTCTTTAAGCCAGTTTTTTTTCACCATTTATGTGTTTTGTCCCATGTGTATCTCTTGTTATATTATTATGGAAGGATTTTAATAGAATAACATGACACATGGTTTTCATCTGAGAAAGAGAAAAAGGTATTATAGTATATAATAGTGTATTTTATCCATTATAAGATGCATCTTTTCCACATTTTAATGTCTTTCAAATTGAGATGTGTCTTATGATTGAGGACATGTCATTTTCAATTGACATACATTTTCTTTTTAGGGGTACACAATAGTGTACTTTCAATTAATGGCAGCTTATATTTAATGAGCTATGATATTAGAAAGTAGGAAAATAAATTCCAAGGTCTTTCCAACTATAAAGTTCTTTTATCAACTACAAGTTATCAAAATTCAGCAGAACATGCGTATATGAAAACACAAAATCTAGACCTTACTGTTGTATATGAGTTAGACTGCTATTTGTCTTCATAACAATTTTGTTAAAAAAATACAAGCTATGTCAAAACATGTAACCACATTTTCTTCTCAATGTATGTGAAATATGTAAAATATTGGGCCAGAAGCTGCAGAAACATTTATCTCCAGAATAGGTGAGGTAAGGATTATCAAAATCTTTCCCACACCATTTGGCAACATATTTCACTCACGTTGTGGGAAAATGCCTAGGACAGTGAGAATAAAAGACCTCTTACAGACCAGAAATAGAAGGGAATAGACCTGGCTTTCCTTTCTAAAGTGCTTAGAAGTGTCAGGGTGGAAATAACAACTTCACGGTATAGCCATGTAACCGGTTTTGGTTAGTGGAGATTTACATGGAATTGTAGAGGTGAGTGTGTTTTCTTTCTCTTTTCTAATGGAATGAAGAGCTTGGTTTTCCCCTTACTTGGTGCCTCAGGCCACTCTGTAGTGTAGAAAAGTTTCTCAGCCTCAGCACTATTGACATTTAGGGCCAGATAATCTTTTGTTGTGGTGGCCTTCGTGCTCATTGTTAAGATGTTCAGCAACACCCCTGGCCTCTACCCACTAGGTGCCAGTAGCAACCTCCCTGCTCAATGTGACAATCAAAAAGGTCTACAGACATTGCCAAATGTACCCAAGAAGGAAAAAAAAAATGCCTATGTTTGAAAACTGCTGGTGTAGAGGGAACACATATGATGACGCTATTTGAAATCTTTATTTCAAACATTCTGTCAATGAGTGTGTGTGTATGTGAGTTTGTCAGATCACATTTCTGTTTGTTTGTTTGTTTATTTAATTACCATTCATTCACTTTCTTGTTTGGAATATAAGATTATTACACATATAGAACCTGACAAAACCAAAGTGAAAACTAGACGATTTTGATGGATCAATGGAATATTAATTAATTTAGATTTATATGTCATCAGGGCTCGAAAAGAACTGGCCAAATTATTTGCAGAAGCTGTTGCTAACATGGATTTACTACTTCTATGGTTAAATGTTTTGTATTTTAGTTCCCATTAAAGGATGCACTTTGAAAAGAAGATGTGTGTGTGTGTGTGTGTGTGTGTGTGTGTGTGTGTGTGTATTATTCTTTAAAGAAGCAATGGTTTAGTTGATATCCTGGGAAAGCTCCACTTTGAGGAACTAGAATTTTAAAAGTCAAAAGGATTTTAGAGATCATATAACCCAATTTATTTTACTTTTACAGGTGAGGAAATTGAGACCCAGGGATGTGGCAACCATCATTCACACTAGCTATAGCTGGAGTGAATGTGCAGTTTAATAATAGGCACAAATAAAAAGACCCTGAATCACCAAATAAATGTTAATTTATGTTCATTATTCATGGATTCCAAACCTGGCTGGGTGTCAGGATAACCTGAAAAGCCTGATAACACATTCATAGGCACTCCCCAAACCCTGTGAATGAGGTAATCAGGGGATAGGTTGAAGTCTGTGTTAAAAACAATCTTTGTAATTCAGAAGTAGCTGGTCCTTAAAGACAAACTTGGGAAAAAGTAAACATATAATTCTTTTATAAGATTTTAAGAATAAAAAGTAAACATTGTAAATGCTTAGCCACTTCAGCTTTAGTCACCCAAAACACCTGGCTGCAGGCCATTCTGGATAACTGAAGCACTCCAATACTGTGTGTGATCCTTTCGGTGGGGGGAGGATGACTAGCAGGCTCTTTATGAAGGCAGGAAGGTGACAGGTCCTAAGCTTCCGAATGGGGGGCCACTGAGTTGAGTGCTGTTTCCCCTTCACTTTATTTTGTGTGATTCTTTGTTTTCTCATCTTTAAGACAGGGGCTATCAGCAGTATAGCTGCCTCTTGTTATTATTTATCTCTTTATGTAAACATCCTATGTCCCCAACCAGTTCTACATGTCCTTCAAGTGCAAAGACCACATTTCATGACGTCCATATTCAGTGCCTCTTGAAAGTGCCTTGTATAATTCAGAGAGGCAGTATGGAAGAGTGTCTAGGAGAAAGGGTTTTGGAATGATAAACTTAGATTTGAATCCATGAACTTCCACTTACACTTACTCTGTGCACTGGGCAAGTTATTTAACTCCCTCTGTGGCTCAATTTCCTTATTTGCAAAGGGTGTATATGCATATTGTTGTAGAGAGTAAACAATCTTATATATGTAAAGAGCATAGTATAATGTATGGAATGCACAATTCCTTTTTAAAAAATTACAGAGTATATAACATGTGCCTGGCTAAGGCTGTAAGTGCTGAAGGTATAATAGTGAAAATGACAGACAAAAATCCCTGTCCTCATGGATTATTTGTGTGTGTGTGTATGTGGTTGAGGGGAATAGATAAGAAACAAACAAAATAGATATAATACATTTTTTTTTAAGATTTTTTTATTGGGGAATTCGGGAATAGGAACAGTGCTGAGGAATCGGGGGAAGGGGAACAGACAAGTTGCTGTCGTTTTGTTCTTCAGTCTAGTTGTGGAGGTCATTGTTTCACTGGCCCAAGTTGGCACCATCATTGCGCTCTTCCTGGGCAAGGCAGATCAGTCGCTGGCTTCTGGATGGCTGCTCACTGCAGCTGCTGGCTGCTTACACTGGCTGCTGGCTACACACGGTAGCCTATGGCAACCCACTGCAGTACCTACGCCATCGCCGGCAACTCACAGCAGCCCAGCTCCAGGTTGAGCTGTTGTTCAGCATATTAGCCGTAGAGGGAAGTGTCACTGGCCCTCATATGTGGGATCCAAACCGGGGTCCTCTGGCGTCCCAAGCCAGCTCTTAACCAACGCGCCACTCGACTGGCCCATAATACATAATTTTTGATAGAAACAAATGCTATAAGTAAATAAATAGGAGAATGTAGTAAAGAATAGATGAGAGGTAGGGTGGGCTGCATTAAATAGGATGGTCAGGAAAGACCTCCCTGCAAAGGTGACTGAGTTAAGAAATGAACGATGAGAAGGAGACAGCCATGGAACAAACTGAGGTACTACTGTTCCAGGCAGGAAACAGGAAGAACAAAGGCCTTGAGACAGGGATGAGTTTCCAGCGCTCTAAGAACAGGAAGAAAGTCAGGGGTGCGGGAATGTAGTGAGAGATAGGCAATGAGGTAGGAGATGAGAGTAAGGTATGCAGAAGGCACTCAATAAATGGTTAAAATGGTGTAGTAATATAGAAGCATGATAAGTGCTTAAAAATTTTTCTATCCCTGTAGTAATATGTACATTGTGGATGTCTTTTCATTTTTTGCCTTTGGATGATTTCATTGTAGAGTTTTTGTTTTTTTTGGCCACCTGTTTCTCTTTCCTCTTTTCCGTCGTCTTCGCCTGCCTGCCCTGGCCTCCCTGAGTTCTGGGAGTTGGGTTTTCTAGCTTCTCCAATGAGATCTCAGTTAAAGAATAAGCTATTTCTAATTGTTCCATTCTTGAATGTGAATGGATAAACTGGAATATTTGAGAAGTAAGGGAGGGAGCAATTGAAAATCCAGAATTTCCTGCAGAACAGTTGGGTGTTTTTCTTGCTCCCTGGTTTACAGCTATCAAGTGAACCACTTTCCAGACACAGACAGCATGAGAATAAGGGGAGAGGAAGAGCAGGTAAACTCTTGGCCAAAGCATCTTTATATCCCCTCACCAGCATGCATGGGATGCCATCCTGCAGGTCCCTGACCTCTCTCAAGCTGGTGGGGCGCAGGTCTCATCATCTGGTATTTCCTGACACACACTGTTGCCTTCTACCATGAGGTCTCAGATGTCGAGGTCAGGGGCTGCCTGAAGAACTGCCAGTAAGAGGCACAAGACACAGAGCCCAGGTTGGAAGAGCCGGAAGCAAGACCACAAATATTTGGGACATGGATTTGGAGGAGGCCGACTTTGCATGACAGGAAAATAAGTCTAGGCAGAAATGAAGAGTATTCACAATGGAAAATTGGGATTATGGCTTTTAGGAAATAAAATCACCATTAGTGTCTCCAATCTGACAAATGTAGAATTTAACTTCTTTATATTTCATTTTTCCTTTCCCTACTCTCTGCATTGCTTTAGTAATTTTTTTTAAGATATTTTTTTTATGGGGAATTGGGGGAGGGGAACAGCGATGGGGAATCGGGGGAAGGGGAACAGACAAGTTGCTGTCCTTTTGTTCTTCAGTCTGGTTGTGGAGGACATTGCTTCACTGGCCCAAGTTGGTACTATCATGGCGCTCTTCCTGGGTGAGGCAGATTGGTCGCTGGCCTCTGGACGGCCACTCATGGTGACTTTTGGCAGCTCACGCTGGCTGCCAGCCACACACGGTTGCTTATGGCAACCCACTGCAGTCCCACTGCAGCCTACACTGTCGCTGGTGATTCACGGTAGCCCAGCTCCAGGTCGTACTGTTGTTCACCATCTTAGCTGTAGAGGGCAGTGTCACTGGCCCTCATGTGGGATCCGAACCGGGGCCCTCTGGCATCCCAAGCCAGCTCTTAACCAACGCGCCACTCGGCGGGCCCTGCTTTAGTAATTTTTAATTTTTCTATTGGTTACTTTTATTTTGCATCCATAAATTTTAAATAGTACCTTTTATTCTTTTTTAAATTAAAGTTTATTGGGGTGATCATGGTTAGTAAAGTTATATAGGTTTCAACTGTACAATTCTGTAATACATCATCTATATATCACATCTATATATCATCATCTATATATCACATCATCTATATATCATCTATATGTTCACCACCCAGAATCAGTTCTCCTTCCATCAACATATATTTGACCCCGTTTACCCTCATCTACCACCCCCCTCTCCCCTTACTCTCTGGTAACAACTAAACTCTTGTCTGTGTCTATGAGTTTTTGTGTCTTTGTTTGTCTTGTTCCTTTGTTGCTTTCATATTTATATCCCACATATCAGTGAAATCATGTCGTTCTTGACTTTTTCTGTGTGACTTATTTCGCTTAGCCTTCTATTCTTTACTTTTATTTCTTTACTCTCCTACTTGTGTTGCCTATTCCAATATTTTTAGATAAAGATGGTAACATTTATAGTCTGTCACTACATTAAAAACAAAACAAAAAAATACTTTTATGCTTTGTACATTAGTTGCCTCTATGAATTGATTGAAACTTAAATAACCGATTTTGTGTCATTTTCAGAATGTTCCAAATTTCAAGGTCCAATGGGTTCTCTCTCTTTTTTTAGATCAGTTATTTGTTCAAAACCATGCTACCTACCTTCAGTTTGTGCATTCTACATCGAGACTTCTCACATATTTTCCCCTCTTGCAGTTGCCAATTGCCTTTCTTTTTCATGTTAAAGAAACAAAAGGGACCCATTGCATATTTCTAAGATCTTCTTATTCTGTTTGTTAAAGAAAATTCACATTTTTGAAGACGTTTTTCTTGGAGTCCTATAATTTGTACAAGTTGCTCTAGAATACCTACCATGGAAATCTTTTCAAATTATTGAAATTTTTGGATCCGAATATGTGCTGGATATAGGTCCCCTTATTTCTAGAATTTTTTTTTCACCCCCTGAAGCACAATTTCAAATACGTTTTTGAAATGGAACTGTGGAAGGTGTAAGTTCTAAGTCTTCCCATATGTGAAAATATCTTTGTCTTCATTCATGATTATTTGTCAAAATACAGAATTACAGGTTCAAAGCCATTTTGCCCTCAGAATTTTAAATGTGTTATATTGTTTTTAGCATTGATTGTTGCTGATAATCTGTTATTATAACTTTGTAGGTATTCTTTTCATGGAAACTTTTAAGATCTTTTTTTTTTCCTTTGGGGATCTGAGTATTCATGATGATGTGTTAGATGCAGTTCTTTTTATTCATCAACCTTACCACTTTGTTGGCCCTTTTAGACTTTTCCACTCAGAATTTTTTTTTTTAATGATTGCTTAGAATTATTTCCTCCTATCATTTTCTCTTTCTAGAACTCCTACAGTTAGGTATTTGGCTTTCTTGATTGATTTCTAAATTTCTTAACTTTCTCACATTTTTCCTCTCTCTCTCTCTTTCAATCTCTCTTTTTTCTCTCTCTCTACTTTGCCTTCTATAAGATTTTCTTATTTTTTTCTTCCTTTTTAAAACTTAAATTAGTTTTCATTTGGCAATCTCTTTTAATTTCCATGAACTTTTTCTTGTTCTGATTTTTTTCATAATTGTATGTTCATTTTCTTAAGTCTCTTTGAGAATATTAATTAAACTATCTATTAAATTCTCTACTGATCCCTGAATTAATGCTGTTGATGCTATCAGTTTACCTCAAGTGATCCTTAGTCTTCTATTTTATGATCAAAGGGCTGTGAATTTATATAGCTAGATGGCATGGATTCTTGTGGCAGATGTATAGGCCTGGTTCCTCAGTAGATGCTCTCCCTTGATGCTCAGGCTTCAGTCACTTCCGGATGCTTGAGAAGAAAACTGTCAGTCTCTGGCCCATTCTAAACCTTTATTCTGTGAGAACTAATAACCATTCTAGAAGCTTTAGCTCTTCCTAGACATTTCAGTTTCTTTACAGGATAGTTTTTGGTTTTTAGCTTGGGAGTCAATGCTATCGCTGCACACAAGAAGAGGCTGTGCCAACTCGTGTAATTGCTTAGAACAAAGTCCTTCAATTCATGACCTTGATGTCTGCCTCATTTTCAGCTTCCACTCTTAAATCCAATTGACTTTTGAGCTTAAAATCTTTCTGGAAACTTTGCTAGAAGGGTAGTTCCGAGCTCTGCTCCAGCCTTCTCCCGAGTGTATCCTGGGCTTAGCTGTCACCACCCTGGCTTGTCATCATTATGATCCTGGAGAATTGTGTCAGATGTCTGGTCAGATACTTCTCCTCATTCCCTCTTGTACTTATTTACTGCCATTACAGTTGGACGTAGCATGATGAGGTAGAGATAAATATGTTCAACTCACCCACTTGAATAAGAACTCAAACACTGGTCTCCTGACCAGTTTTCTTATCCTTACAACTAGGATATAGACATCATATTCAGCTTTTACTTATTAGGCAAGCCATTTAATCCCTTTGTGTCCTAAATTTCTTAACAATTATTTAGGGAGAATGATATTGACCATATATAATTGCAATATAAATTGGGGAGGATAATATCAGTCACATACAGTTTCAATGAGGATTTTTTAAGGGTGTCTAGCATAATGTCTGACACATAATGAGCATCCAATAAATGATAACTTAAAACATAGGGTTCAAAGCATACAAGTAAACCCTACATTTAGTTCATATCTTGGGTATTTAATTAAAGCTCCTTAATTTAAATTCTAACGGGAAAATTTTTTATATACTTCCTGGCCTTATTTACTGTTGTTGTTTTTGTATCAGTAGTGTTCACTGGCAGTATCTATACATATATCTTTCTCTGAAAAATTACTATGAACAGCTGACTTATTTTTATTGTATAAAATATTAGGGTCTAGAAAAAAGTCATTTAGAACTAAAATAAAACTGTGCAGATTACCCAGTTGATAAACTGGGTAATCACCCTTCAGTATATGATTATGAGCCAACAGAAAAAAAAAGAGGAATTTAATAATATAAGAATTAACTAAAGGGCTGGCTGAGTGGTGCATTGGTAAAGAGTTAGCTTGGGACATCAGCTCTGAGCAGCAGGGCCCCAGTTCGGATCCCACATGTGGGCCAGTGATGCTGCGCCCTCCACAGCTAAGATGGTGAACAACTGCTCGACCTGGAGCTGGGCTGTTTGGATTCGCCGGCGACAGCGTAGGCTGCAGTGAAGCTGCAGTGGGCTGCCATAAACTACCGTGAGTGGCTGGCAGCTGGCGTGAGCTGCCAAGAGCTACTGTGAGCGGCTGTCCAGTGGCCGGTGACTGATCTGCCTCGCCCGGGAAGAGCGCAATGATGGTGCCAACTTGGGCCAGTGAAGCGGCGTCCTCCACAATTATACTGAAGAACAAAAGGACAGCAACTTGTCTGTTCCCCTTCCCTGATTCCTCAACGCTATTCCCCTCCCTCAATTCCCCAATAAAATCTTTAAAAAAAAAAAGAATTAACTAAAGATATATTCTCGCTTAGATACTATAGCCAAACCTTAACATATATGGCATGTTTAATTAAATCACCAGGAAACTCAAAGTATGTGATTATTATATATTTTAAGGTCAATTACAGTGTTCACATAAGACATTTATTTTGTCTGACAGAATAAACTTTATTATTTTTTCTTCCCTAGCAATTAAAAAATAGTATGACTTTGGAAATAGTATATAAATTTTCTGAACCTTATTTTCCTCTTCTATAAAATGAGAAAAGTACTTCCTCTTTTATAGGTTATTTGAATAAAACAAGCCTATATAGGTGATCTCTGTGTCCTGGTTCCCTGAGAAGGGATTGTTATGCTCCATTCAGAAATGATCATTAAAAGAGGTGATATAAGGAACACTGGGGATGTGTTTGATAAAATAAATTGTCCTCTTGTTATTTAAAATTGAAGTAAAATGTAGCTCAGAATTATTCCATTGAAGGAAAACCACAAAATGAGACAGTCAACTACCTCTGCAAAAGCAGCAGACTCAGAATGTATTTTTCAGGGAAACAATCATCTATTATCAAACTCTAAAGTCTCCCCATTTTAAGAGATGTGCTGCACTTAACTTTGAAAAAGTATCACCTTCAGGAACCCCAAAATACAAGATTGTGTTTGTGGATGGAGAAGAGATGTCCTTTCTGATTGACTTCACTTCATTTTCTATTTATTGGTTTTCTCTCTGTCTCTTTTAAAACCAAATGAGTTATTTTTTTCCACACAAAATGTACAGATCTTCCCCAGGAAGGTGTGACCTGATTTCTAAAAAACCTTCCAAGAACCAGAAGCCAGACAGATGGAAGGCGTTTGTCACTATGTAAAGTTTTGGCAAGCTCCTCTGGACATGTCTGCTGCAAAGTAGTGTGGGGGAGGAGAACATTTTCTTTACGTCAGACTGTTGTCAAATTCTTCTAGATGTTCTAGAGGATATCAGACTGTGTTCTTGGTTCTCCTGTACTTTTGTAGTTAGGAGCTTAGCTAAACAATAGAGATGCTGGGTGTTTTTGTGAACATTGTTTTCTGAGGATGAGAGGCCCCAAGTGAGGACTTGATCCAAAGATGACTTAAGTCACTGAAACATGAATCTAGACTTTTCTACAGTTAGATGGCAACAGAGAGAAAATTCCTCTTCTTCTTTAAAAAAAAAAGTCTTTTATTTTCCTTGATCCCACCCATTTTGCATCTAACCTGTGAAGTGTGTGTGCTCTTCTGTTTATATGCTATTTATGTGCAAACCATGTTCATTATATAATAATATCTCATTACTTTGCTTACTTTTTATTCACACAGCTCTGTTTTAAATATCTTTTCATGTTGCTACATATAAAACCAGGCCATTTCTCTATTGCTCAAAGGCCTCTACTGCTGCACAGTGTGTAGAAACTATTCAGTCCCAGGGATGGGCACCCAGGTTGTCTTCAATTCTCTGCCATTACAATAACACTGAGCTTATAGGCCCCTTTTTGACTTGAGTGAGAAATTATTTGAAAGATAAACACCAGAGCAGGATTTCTGGGTCACAGGAAGGAATAAATATAATTTTATAAAATATTACCAGGTTGATCTCTAGACAGGTTGCATTAGTCTACATACCCACCAGCAGAGCATAAGGGCTCTTATAGCCTCACATTCCTGCCAACACTTGGCATTATACAGCTTTTTAATATTTTTCCAGTTTATTGAATGTATAGTAGTTTCCCCCTGTTTTAGGGGGAATATGTTCCAAGACCCCCAGTGGATTCCTGAAACCATGATGGTACCGAACTCTATATATTCTCTTTTTTCCTATATATATATATATATATATATATATAGATACACACACACACAGACACACACACACTCACACTCACACACACACACATACATATATGATAGTTTAATTATTTAGGCACAGTAAGAGATTGAAAACAATAAAATAGAACAATCATAATATACTGTAACAAAAGTAATGTGGTGTCCCTCTCAAAATATTTTATGGTATATACTCACCCTTCTTGTGATGATGTGAGATGATAAAATAACTATGTGAATGAGACATTATTAAGTAAAATAAGGTTACCTGAATATAAGCATTGCCATACTTCACAGTCAATTTGATAACTAAGATGGCTACTAAGTGACTAATAGTTGGGGAGCATATATACAGCGTGAATTTGCTGGACAAAATGATAATTCATTTCCTCAGAGGGAGGGAGAGGTATGTCACAAGATTTCATCACACTACTCAGAAAGGCATGCAATTTGAAACTTATGAATTATTTCTGCAATTTTCCATTTAATATTTTTGGACTGAGGTTGACCACAGGTAACTGAAACCATGAAAAGTGAAACTGTGGATAAGGGGACTACTGTCAAGTGATATCTCACTATTGTTTTAATTTGCGTTTCTCTGATTACTAATGAGCTTAAGCATGTCTTCAAGTGCTTGTAATAAGCCTGTTCATTTTACTTTTCTGTAAACTGCTTGTTTATATCCTTTGTCCATTTCCTATCATGACTCCTATATTTTTGATGTATTATGAGATGCTGGTGTATTTTAGCTTTAGACATTGCAGTATCACGTTTAGACATTCCAGTATCACCCAGTCTATCATCTTTCAGTTAACTTTGTCCATAATCTTTTGCCTTGAACGGAATATTTTTTTAAATTCTGATTTTTAGTTATTTAACCAAAATTTTGCCTTACAGTTTATGCTTTTGGGTTTCATTTAAGAAGTCTTTTAATACCTTGTCACGAAATCATTCACTTATGTAATAACTACTAACTTGAAAGTTTTACCCCTCACCGTCAGGTATTTAACATCTGGAGTTCACCTTTGTATATGGTATTAGACAGGGATCCAGTTATTATTTTTATTCATTCAGTGAGCCAGGTTCTCAACACTATCATCCGTTATTATACATATAAGTGCCTTACACGCATATGTATGTCTCTGAGCTCTCTATTTTGTTCCACTACTTCCCATGTCTGTTTTCCTATCAATACTATTATGTTTTATTGCCATGGTTGGGTAGTATATCTTAATGTTTGCTTGAGAAAGGCCTACCTCTTTTCCCTTCTTTTTCACAGCTGACTTTTATTATTCTACTAAAAGTAAGCTGTTCGGTTTCTCAAAAATCCATATACAATTTGGATTGCTCCTGCATTAAATTTATAGCTTCATTTGATGAGAACCGACATTTATAATACAGTAAATGATTCCCTTTCAGAGCATGGGATGTCTATTTATTCAGGTCATTTATTTTGTCCTTCATTAGAGTTTCAAAATTTCCCAGAGGTTTTCAGTTTTATACCCCAATAAACTAAAAAAAAAAAAAATTTCCCAGCAGTTTTATGTATTCTTGATTAACTACCAGAGAATTTATGGGTTGTGTTGCTATTTTAAGAGGCATCTTTTTAGTTATAAACTTTTGTTGGAGATTATTTGTGTAGAAAAATGCTATTGATTTCTTTATGTTGATCTGGTATCCATCAACTTTCTGGAAATTTCTCATTTTCATATTTGTTGATTTTATTGCTGGATAAATCATCGACAAATAATGATAGTTTAATCTCTTCTGATCTTTACATCTCTCTTCTTTTTTCTTTTTCTTTTTTTTTTTTTAAAGATTTTATTGGGGAATTGGGGAAGGAGACAAGTCAAGTTGCTGTTTTTCAATCTTCGTTGTGGAGGGCGCCAATCGCCATCTGGCTGCCTGTTGGCAGCTCGTGGCCTCTACGCTCAAGGTGCTGTGTTCAATCCTAGCTGCCGGTGGGTGTAGCCACCATCCCATGCGGGAGTGGAACCAGCAGCCTTGTTGTTGTTAAGAGCCCATGCTCTATCTACTGAGCCATCTGGGCGGCAGCTCAGCTCAAGGTGCAGAGTTCAGTCTTAGTTGTGGGTGGGCATTGCCCCCCAACGAACAGGCAATCTTGTTATACCAGCTGAGCCATCCTGCCACCTGTTGGCAGCTCAGCGACAGCTCAGCTCGGGCGCAGCGTCACTGGCCCATGTGGGAACCGAACAGGTGGCCCTGTTGCTCAGAGCTCATGTTCTTAAGCCAGCTCTTAACCAATTGAGCCACTCTGCCAGCCCAGCATCTCTCTTTTTCTAACATATAGAATTAGTCATGACTTTAAGTACTATGTTAAACAGCATCAGTGATAGTAAGCATTCTTAACTTAAAGGGAACATTTTAAAGAAAAAGTTTCTTTTTTATGTATCATGCTGATAGAGACAAGCAATACCAAGTTAAGAAAGTTTCCTTCTATTTCTATTTACCATTAAACAAATGTTAGGTGTTGCTACATTGTAAAATGCCTCTTTATACTTTATTAAAATAATATATTTTTTCTAATTTCTTCTATTAATGCTGTGAATTTATTGATATATTTCCTAATGTTAAAATATCCTTTTATTCTTGAGATATGCTGCAGTAGATCGTGATGTATAATTATTTTAATATATTTTAACATTTGTTTGACAATATTTCCTTTAGGATTCTTGGATTTACATGCATAGCTAAAAAGGGACTAAATTTTTTTTTTGAATTGTCCTCATACATTTGGAATCAAAATCACATAAAATGGATACATTTTTGTTTTTTATTGGTTTTAAAAACTTGTTAAAATATAAGAAGAACTAACTGTTCCTTAAGAGTTTGGAATGTAGATCTGAAGCTTTTCTGGGAAGTGAATGATTTTGTTTTTATGCTATTGTCCTATTCAAGTTTTATATTTTTCATGGGGCAAATTGGGCATTTTATATTTTCATCAATTTATTCTTTTGATCTATTTCCTCTAGTTGTTAAAAGTTTGTTACTGAATAATCATAATACTGTTTTTTTAACGTTCCTTTCTATCTTTCATTCTGTGTATTACTTGCTATTTCCTGTTTATTTGCATATTTTGTCTTTAATTCTTGAGTTTCCCTTATTTATCTTTTCAAAGAATTTCAGTTTTTTCTTAAATTAAAAAAATATTTTTATTAAAATATAACTAACATATAATATATTAGTTTCAGGGGTAGGTCATAGTTATTCACCATTTATATGCCTACAGAAGTGATCACCATGATAACTCCAGCAACCATCTGATACCGTACCATGCTTCACTGCATTCCCCATGGTGTACATTACATCCCCATGACTTATTTGTATTATACCTAGAAATTTGAACCTCTTATTCCTCTTTAACTTTCCCCTCATTTTTAATTTCTCAAATATATTCAATATTACTTCATATTAATTTCAGGTATATAGCATAGTGGTTAGACATTTATATAATTTAAGAAGTGATTCCCTGACTAGTACTCACCTGGCAGTATACGTAGTTATTACCATACTATTGACTATATTCCCTATGCTTTACAGCCCCATGACTATTTTGTAACTACCAATTTGTACTTCTTAACATCTTTACCTTTTTCATCCTGCCCCAAGCCCTCCCATCTATCACCCTGATAATCTAGTACCCATCTCACACAATACCTAGTTATTACAATATTATTGACTATATTCTTTATGCTATATCCTACATCCCCATGACTACTGTGTAGCAACCAATTTGTACTTCTTAACCCCATCCCCTTTTGACCCCTCAACCCCCTTCCCATCTGGCAACCATCAAAACGTTCTTTGTATTTATAAGGGTGTTTCTGTTTTGTTTGTTTGTTCATTTTGTTATTTAGATTCTACATTTAAGCAAAATCCCATTGCATCTTTCTATTTTTGTCTGACATATTCCACTCAGCACAATACCCTCCAGGTCCATCCATACTGCCACAGACAGCAAAAAAACCCAAAACATTTCTTTCCATGGCTGAGCAATATTCCATTGTATATATGTACCACCTACTCTTTATCCATTCAACCATCGACAGACACCCAGGCTACATCCACATCTTGGCCATTGTAAACAATGCTGTAATGCCCCCTCAAAGTAGCATTTTGGGTTTCTTTGGATAAATATCCATACCCAGAAATGGAATTATTGGGTCCTTCTTTGTCTCTTCTGATAGGCTTTGTTTTAAAGTCTCTTTTGTCTGGTATAAGTATTGCTACTCCAGCTTTTTTTTTGTTTGTTTCCATTTCATGAAAAATCTTTTTCTATCCCTTCACTTTCAGTCTGTGTATGTCTTTCGATCTGAAGTGAGTTTCTTGTAGGCAGCATATGTAGGGTCTTGTTTTCTTATCTATTCAGCCTCCCTATCTCCCTATCTTTTGATTAGAGCATTTAATCCATTTATGTTGAAAGTAATTATTGATAGTTATGTAGCTATTAGTCATATTTTTATTCATATTTTTTAATCTTTTTTTTCTTTTTCACCTTAAGTCTATAATACTGACTTATTGGTGATAAACTCCTTTAGCTTTTTCTTGTCTGGGAAACTCTTTATTCGTCCTTCAATTCTAAATGATAGCTTTGCTGGGTAGTTTTGGTTGTACGTCCTTGCTTTTCATCATTTTGAATATTTTGTGTCAATCTCTTCTGGCCTGCAAAGTTTCTGTTGAGTAATCAATCAATAGTTTTATGGGAGCTCCCTTGTAAGTAACTAACAGCTTTTCTCTTGCTGCTTTTAAGATTCTTTGTCTTTAAACTTTGGAATTTTAATTATGATGTGTCTTGGTGTGTGCCTTTTTTGGTTCATTTTGTTTGGGACTCTATGTGCTTCCTATTTCTTTCACCAGGTTAGGGAATTTTTCTGGCATTATTTGTTTGAATAGGTTTTCACTTCCTTGCTTTCTCTTCTGCTTCTGGTACACCTATGATGAGAATATTGTTATGTATGATGTTGTCACAGAGGCCCCTTAAATTGTCCTCAGTTTTTTGGATTCTTTTTTCTATTTGCTATTCTGATTGGATGTTTTCTTCTACCTTATCTTCTAAATCACTGATTCGATCCTCTGCTTCATCTTCTGTTGAGTCCCTCTAATATAGTCTTCATTTCAGTTATTGTAGTCTTTATTTCTTACTGGTTCTTTTTTATGTTTTCTATCTCTTTGTTGAAGTTCTCCCTGAGATCACTGAGCATCCTTATAACCAGTGTTTTGAACTCTGCATCTGGTAGATTGCTTGTCTCCATTTGGTTTAGTTCTTTTTCTGGAGCCTTGTTTTGTTTTGTTTTTTAGGACATGTTTCTTTGTTTCCCCATTTTGTCTGCCTCCCTGTGCCTGTTTCTTTGTATTAGGTAGGGCTGCTATGCTTCCTGGTCTTAGTAGAGTGGCCTTATGTAGTAGGTGTCCTGTGGGTCCCTGTGGCAGGGAGCTCCAGGTGTGTCTCTTGTATGGGTTGTGTGTGTCCTCCTGTTGTAGTTGAACCTTGGTTACTGTTTGGTCATCAATAGGAGGGATTGGCCTTTGGGCTGATTGGTTGTGAGGGCTGGCTGTGAGACTATGGTGAAGGAACTGTTGTGCAGGGGCTGACTCTAGAAGCAGTATTCATTTTAGCAGGGGTCTGGTGCCAACCAGAGTGCCCTTTGGGTGTGCCATCCTCAGAGGCAGCAGGTGATGCTCTGGCTCAATCCAAAGCTGGCATCTGGGCATGCCAGTTCCCAGGGCCACCTGTGGGGCCCTGCTGCAAACCAAGTTCAGACACAACCTGTGCCCTGCCAAGACCAGCTGGCATAAGCCACAAAGCAAATCTGAAGATCACTGCCACCTGTGCTGGGCTTGGAGGTGCCTCAAGAGGCCCAGCCACAATCCAAAACGTGCTGTGTTTAGTGCCAGGCTTAGGGCTCCTCATCATAAGGTATGAGACATACCAAAGCCAGATGCTGCTTGTTGGATTTTGTGAACCTTTGAGAGATTTTAGGAAAGTCGATAACATGTAACCAAGACAGACTATTTGTATGGAAAAGCCACTGGAAGAGGCTTGGGTGGGCCCACAAGTTGGGTGCAGTGGGTCTTAGAATCACCAGGGCAGGGCAAATGAACAGTGTTAGCCAGGTTGATGGAGACTCACATATGTGGGCCGCCTGTGTCTGGCCTTCAGGTGCGGGGAGGTCTCAGCAAAGAAATAATGGCTTCCACCAGCTTCTCTGTCCAGGAGAAAGATGCCCCTCCAGCCCGCACTTGAGGCCAGACAATTTATTTCCTCCCTGTATGTCCCTGGTGCCTTTTGAGCTGCTGCCTCTGCGATGGAGCTCAGAAAGAGTGAGTCCATCAATAAGTCCATGTCTGGGCCTTTTAAGAGGAGCACCTGGGACCCCAGCCACCCTCATGTCCCTCAGTTACCATCTCCGCTGTTTTTCATAGTCAGAAGTTACAGGGATTTTTCTCCCCAGCAGTGGGACCTTGGGCTGGGGAGCCTGGTCTGGGGTTGGGACCCCTTTCTAGGGGGTACCTCTGCAGCTGAGATAGTCCTCCCAATTTTTAATGGTCACATGCAGGTATGGGACCAACCTGTTCTGTATCAATGCCCCTCCTACCAGTCTCGAGGTGGCTTCTTTTGTATATCCTTACTTGTAGGGCTTTGGTTCAGCTAGACTACAGGCGATTCTCATAACTATTTTGAAATAATTTTAGACTTCAGGAGATTAGTAAAGATAGTACAGAAAGTTCCCATATACCCTTCATACAGCTTCCTAGAACATTTACATCTCATATAACCATGGTAAAAATTTCAAAACAAACAAATAAATTGTTGTACTAATGTACCACACTATTAGCTAAACTACAAATTTTGTTCAGATTTCCTCAGTTTTCCACTAATGACCAGTTTTACTTCTGGGATCCAAAACAGGATACCATATGTTATAGGCTGAATTGTGTTTTCCCAAAACTCTCTGTTGAAGTTTTAACCCCAATACCTTATAATGTGACTGTACTTGGAGATAGGATCTTTGAAGAAGTAAATAAGTTAAAATTATGTCAGTAGGATGGGTCCTAATCCAATATGACTGGTGTCCTTATAAGAAGAAGAAATTCGGACACAGATACATGCAAAGGGAAGAGAAAATGGTCATCTATAAGCCAGGCAAAGAGGGTGCAGAAGGAAAGCAACAAACAGCAAGACAAACAAACAAAAACTCACTGACAACAGATTAGTGGTTACCAGAGGGTAAGGGGTGGTGGTGGAACAGGGGTAATGGGGGCAAATATATGGTGATGAAGGAGATTTTATTTTCAGTGATGAACACACAATGCACATATAGATGATATATTATAGAATTGTACACTTGAAACCTATATAATTTAATTAACCAATGTCACCCCAATACATTTAATAAGATATACTCTTTTCTTTAAACATTTTTTTTTCTTTTTTAGCTGAACCATCCTGCCACCTTTTGGCAGCTCAGCGGCTGCTCAGCTCGGGCCGGGAATTGAACCGCTGTTGCTCAGAGCTCAAACTCTTGAGCGAGCTCTTAACCAACTGAGCCACTCGGCCCGCCCAAATAAGATATACTCTTATACTCTTATGTTGACACTTTTCAAGAGTGCTGATAAGATATTTTGTTGAATATCTCTCATTTGTCAACCATTTGTCTGATGGTTTCTCATGATTAGACTGAGGTTATGGACTTTTGGGAAGAATGCAATAGAGGGGAACTACCCTTCTCATTGCATCATATCACAGAGTACCTAGTATCAGTATGTTTTATTATTGATGTTAACCTTGATCACATGGTTAATATAATGTTTGCCAGGTTTCTCCACTCTGTTACTATTTTTCCCTTTCCATACTTTATTCTAAGTGAATCACTAAATTAAGTCCACAGTCAAGGGGAGGTGAAGTAACTTCTTCCTGGAGATAGGAGTATTAAAGAATTTTGGATATATGAGCGTATGTTAATTTACTATAGCAGGGGTCAGCAAACTTTTGAGATGGAAGAGCCAATCCTGTCCCTCACAACAATTTAAAAATTATTTGAGAGCCATAAAACAAATGAAATCACCATTATGTTAATAATATCCTTTAAAAGTTTTATAAATTAAACTATGATAGTTTTATTTTCATTTTCAATTTTATTTCAGATCCACATGTACATACCCAAAGAGCTGCATGTAGCTTGTGAGTTGCAGTTTGCTGACCCCTGCACTATAGTAATGAAAAATGCTTTTGGGGAGATGCTTTGAGGTTATTCAAATATCCTCTTTCTTCTTAAAAGTTTTCTAATTTTAGAACTTATCAGCAGTCTTGCCTGCATCAATTACTAATGTGGTATTCTAATGATGATTTTTGTATTTCCTTCATTCCTTCTAAATTTATTAATTGGAATTCTTCTGTTCTCTCTCATTTATTTATTTAATTATTTATATGAGTATGGACTTTTGGATATTTACTTTTAGGGTCAAATGCAAAATTATCATTATTTATTTATTTTTAAATTAAATTTATTGGGGTGACAATGGTTAGTAAAATTACATAGGTTTCAAGTGTACAATTCTATAATACATCATGTATATATCACATTGTATGCTCACCACCCAGGGTCAGTCTTCCTTCCATCACCATATATTTGACCCCCTTTACCTTCTTCTACCATCCCCCCTCACCCTCTGGTAACCACTAAGCTGTTGTCTGTGTCTGAGTTTTTGTTTCCTTATTTGTTTGTCTTGTTCCTTTGTTGCTTTCAGTTTTATATCCCAGAAATGAGTGAAGTCATGGTTCTCAACTTTTTCTGTCTTATTTTGCTTAGTGTAATAATCTCAAGATCTATCCATGTTGTTGGGGCTAATATCCAAAATATATAAGGGACCCATACAACTCAACAACAAAAACAGTCCAATTAAAAAATGGGCAGAGGACATGAACAGAAACTTCTCCCAAGAAGACATACAAGCAGTGAGCAGATATATGAAAAAATGTTCAACTTCATTAGCTATTAGGGAAATGCAAATCATTATTTATTTTGTTGCTTACATTTTCTAACTTTGGCAATTTGAATCTCTCTCAAGTTGGCTCCTGTGTCCTTTGACATGTCCTTATCCTTATTTGCTGAAGATGATGCTTTAGGTGTATCTTTTATTTTCCCTGCCCCAGGCCTAGGACCATTCACTTCTCTAAGGAACCCTTCTTTATGGAAAATGGTATTTAGAAACCATGCTATGGGTGCTAGGTGTGCTGACAAATAACTCGTTTTTGGTTTTGGTTTTTTTCCTCCATAATTTTGTTGTTCTTAATTTCACTGACTTCTGCCTCTTTCTTTGTTATTCATTTATTCTGAATCTTTATTTTCCCTGGGGCTTCCTTGCTTCAACCTTCTTGAATTAAATTATTTCAGTTTAAA
Organism: Hipposideros armiger; assembly: GCF_001890085.2. Lineage (NCBI taxonomy): Eukaryota > Metazoa > Chordata > Mammalia > Chiroptera > Hipposideridae > Hipposideros > Hipposideros armiger. The sequence continues at coordinate 545,492 of NW_017732299.1, read as the reverse complement.
AAACATCTTATTTCCTGATAAATGTACAGTATTTAATGCAACAAACTTTCCTTCTAATTTCATTTTATCTATGTTCCAAAATATTTTTTCACGTAGTATTTTCACTGCCATTCAATTTCAAGTAATTATTGATTTCTTTTTAAATCTAAGGGTTACTTAGGAATTTGTTTTATTTTCCAAACATGAGACATGTTTAAGCTATTCTTTTAAGAAACTTCATTTATAATTTAATGCACTATGACTGAAGGACAGTGTGTATGACATTGATCCTTTGGAATCTCACATTTACTCTGAAATATAATCTCTGGTTTACTTTTCGTAAATATTTGGTAAATATTCTGTCAAATGAAGAGCTCCTACCTATGCTATTCACTGAAAAATGTGGATTTTCTATGAGTCTTACTTGATTTCATTCTATTAGATAGAAGCCACATTTGCAAATTCTTTAAGATAGGCAGCTTCCTATCTTGGGCTCTGTGGCTATTTTGAGTGTCTTAGAATCCTTATTGTTTAACAGAGAAGGTCTATGAGACATAACCATAAGATCATTCGAAATCCTTTAGCTAAAAGGTTCTGTGAGACACTGCCTTAGATCTTTCTGAGGTTCTTAGCAAAGGGTTTTACATACCCACCCTGAGGTAGTTCTTTGCCATGAAGCTGTTTCATACCCTGAGAATCTGTTGCAGATGAGACTGGAGATGTGCAAGAGTTTTCTTTCAAATCCTGGCTCTTTAACATTTCCTCTAAATTTCACCAAAACTAAGCAGCTCCATAGCAGCAGCATTATTCACAACAGCCAAAAGATGGAAGCAACTCTGTGCCTATTAATAAATGAATAAACAAAATATGGTACACAACACACACACACACACACACACACACACACACACACACACACACACACACACACACACACGGGAAAGGCTCCGTGTCACATATTGCTTCCCGTATGGCAATTTCTGTCAAATAAAAACATTACGGCATATCCTCATTCACCTTATTTCCCGGATCTGGCACGGTGCGACTTCTGGTTCTTTTCCCAAAGTCAAAATGGCCATGAAAGGTAAATGTTTTGAATTGATTCAGGACATTGAGGCAGCCATGACAGCACAACTAAAGACACTCATGAAAGAGGATTTCCAAAACTGTTTCAGAAAGTGGCAAGAACAATGGGATAAGTGTTTTTGAAGTGAAGGGGAGTACTTTGAGGGGGATTAATGGCAATGTGTCTTTTACTGTATTAATTTTTAAAATTTAAACATTCACCGTATTTTTTTTATCTCACCTCATACACACACACACACACACACACACACACACACTATAATATTCCATTAAAAATGAAGGAAATTTTGACATATGCTACTAACATAGATAAACTTGACATTATACTAAGTGAAATAAGTCAGCCACCAAAAGATAAATATTGTATGATTCCACTTATATGCAGTACCTAGAGCACTCAAATTCTTAGAGGTAGAAATTAAAATGGTGGTTCTAATCCAGGAGCTGGGCAGAGTGGGAAATAGGAAATTGTTTAATAGGTATAGAGTTGTAGTTTTGCAAGATGGAAAGATGAAAGGAGTTCTGGAGATCAGTTATACAATAGTATGATTATAGTTAACACTATTGAACTGTACACTTAAAAATGGTTAAGATGGTCATTTTTTTTGTTATGTATACAGTACTTTACCACAATTAAATAATTAAAAAACCCAAAACCAAAACTAAGGTCCCTCTGTAGCTCATGTTTCCCTTTTTGAATTCCACCATCCTCAGCTAGAAAAAGCCAGGTAGTACTCTCTGCATTTTGCTTAGAAACTTCCTAAACCAGATCCACAAACTCATTTATTCACAGGTGAAAGTGTTGCCAAAGTTTCTACCTACTGTGTAACAAAGGTCCCTTTTTCTTCTTCCTCCTACCCATTTTCCTCATTGTCCTTCAAGACTCACCAACATAGTCTCACTTTTCTTAACCATCTCTTTGAGGCCCTTCCAGCTTCTACCTTTGCCTGTTCCCAAAGCCAGTGTCACATATTTTAGGCTATATGTGCTGTGACTGTCAAGTTTTTGTAGTGATGGAGCAGGAAATTATTGTCCAAGGGAACATGGGGAAGAAGGAAAAGCAGAATCTAAAAACATTCCTTCGAACTATCCAGTCTGTCTTCCCATCCATTCACCCATTGCAGTTCATGTTAGCTTTCAGTTTACTTGGGTATTCTCACCAGGTCAACCCTCCCCCTTCCTCTTCCTTTGTCATTGTTACTTTAGCTGCTCCTTGCTTCTCTTGACCATCTGCAGTTTCTTCAAGGTTAATGAAGGGGACTGGGCTGATACAGGGGCTAAGGGAAAATGTTGTAAAGACATGGGCCATGGAATTTTAGTCTGGTGGGAAAAATCATTAAAAGTAAAATATTTATAATACAGTGTACTAAGTGATATGAAGAAGTGAAGCCCTGTATTATGGGGAGAATAGGGAAATAGCTTCTAAATCAGACTTGGAGTTCATGGAAGGCTTTACAAAGGATTTAGGTAGGAATTATAATAGATATAACACAGTTTAGGGTATAAAGGCATCTGTAAAGGAATAGTTTTGTGAGATAGCAAAATTTTTAGGACCCACATGTTATTCTGAATGGTCTGGAACAAAGAATGTATGCAGAAGAGTGGTTGGAAAAGTTTGAAGAAGGAGGGGCCTGAATATAGTGTTATACCGAGGACCTTGGATTTTTATTCTTTAGGAGAGTGGGAAATCTTGGTTTTGAGCACGGAATTGTCAGGATCAGATTCCATGTTTTGAAGACAGCTTTGTATGATGCTTAAGCTCTAGGGCCGCTTGCTTGCATGGGACCTTTCTAGAGTCCTGAAAAGGGCACTAACAATCAGTTCTGTGATCAACTGTTCCTTGTAAAATGCAAAAGGAAACTATTTTAACTGCAATACTCTCTTTCTACTAAAACTTGCCTCCATTACACTTTATAGGCTGTGGGCATTCTTGGAAACCAGCTAAGGGGAAGTTCAAGATCATTTAATCTGTGTTTAGTAATAGATATTAAAGTAGTTTATGGTCATTTCTGTGCATAGCTATCCTGGTATAGAAATGGCTTCTAGTAATAATCTTACTAACTATCCAGCAATTATAACATAACACAAAGATGTATGGCCAAAGGTCATAGTGTGATAGTAATGTGTATTCATGATTTTGTATTTGCTTCTTAAAGGACCCTAAATTGTGTAAGCTTCAGGACCTAGAAACCAGTATCTTTACCTGAAGAAATGCTAGAGAAATTAGTGAGCTGTTATTAAAATTTTTTAGCTTCATTAGAGATGAAGGCGTGAACCAAGGCAGTGGTAGCTAATATGGAGGGAAAGAGTCAAGATACAAGAAACATGCTGGGAGTACCAGGGAACTTGGCAATTGTTTTGATGGGAGATGAGTTTCATAACAAACAAGTTCTCGACTTGGATAATTGGGAGGATGGAAGCCCATTCAAGGAGAGAGAACATTAGGGGAATTGCAAATTTGAGCACAGGGTGAACCCCCGTTTTGGGCATGTTGCATTTCAGGTGTCAGAGACACAAGTAGAGGAAAACGTTGGTTTGCAGCTCAGCCAGCACCCAGGCGTTTGGAGGATATAATTTGCTGTATTTTCCATTCTCTGGAGGCCACTTGCTGGGCGATTTTTGGCCCTTGCTCTCCTGTCCTCGGTCCATTGAAACAGCAGGCACGTCCTCACCCTTGGAGCCTCCCAGCGACGCCTGCTCCTGGGATGTGGGACTGGCACCTCCGCCCCAGAGGAGCACTTTCAGGGAGTGCAAGTACGCAGGCGCCCTGAGGCGCTCAGACTGGCGTAACCTTCAGTCACTCGTGGAGGTCCGTGCAGGTTTGAGTCTCTGCATTGCTTTAGGCAGGATACTTTTCCCCCACAAAGAAAACATCGTCGTCTCACTTAATCCTCCAAACTTCCAGTTTCCCCACAGGAAGTCAATGTGCCTTCCTGAGGGCTTTGTAAGGTCTCCAGGGCAGAGGCAGAGGCGCTAATGAGTGTGAGTCAGCGCTGATTTCCCAGCTGGTAAACGTATGCCTCATTACCTTGGGTGGTTCTGTACGAAGCCCAGAAAGCTTCGTGAGCTGAGTTTTAAAGTCTGCAGTAACTTTTTGGTTCCCCTATATGAACCTGGAATTAAGAGGGAAAACTCTCAGTGATCAAGATACCAATTTCTTAAGCCAGTTTTCTAAAGGAAGGCACCAGAGTAATTGCAGCCTCCTGGAATCTCAAATTAGCTATGTCCCTGAGCGAGCTGGAAGGTTTTGAGATTTCCACTATCTTGCAAATAAACTCTTGCAGTGTAGCAGGATAGTTGAGGAGAACTGGACCTCATTATTACTAACAATTGTGCAACAGATAGAAGTGTATATTTGTATTAGTTCACTACTTACAAATGCCTTCTAAATATGTCCATGGAAGAATACTAAAAAATATTGTGCACAGTAGTAGTCCAGTGGGAAAACTTATGTCACTGAAGAAGATGACTGGTAATTTAGAGTGTGAATATGAATGTGCTACAATTACACCTTGAATGCTGATTGAGTTAGAAATCTCACTTCAGTGAGGCTTATCCTGACCACTCTTCGAAAAGAGTTTAACCTACCATTCTGTTCCCATCCCTCTTACCTGCTTCAAGTTTTTTTCTCCATAGCACTTTTTACTTTGTAATGTATAGCATAATTTACTTATTTATTACAGCCATCATCTATTGTTTATTTATCCCACACCAGAGTTAAGATCCAGGAAGGCAGGGTTTTTTTTTTCCTGCTTACTAATGTATTTCAAAGGTCAAGAACAATTTGGCCCATAGTAGGCATTCAATAAATATTTATTGATTTAATGAAAGAGTGAATATGTTATTTTTCCAAAGAGCATAAAGTAGAGCCTCAATGGGCTTGCGTGATTGCCATAACCTATGTGGAACATAGTTCTATCGAAAGTCTTGGTAATGAAGACAGCCAACAAGTGAACAAATGTTTATGGAATCCCTACTATTCTGATACTTTAAAAAAATGTATTACACCTTTCGTTGTGACTTGGGGGAAGGGCCCATGTGGTTCACCTACATACTAATAGCATCTCTTATAGTGATATGTAGATACCAGACGATAAACATTTGTTGAAAGAGCAAAGAAGTGGACTGGTTTAAGGCATTAGGTTATCTTGGAACCCAGTTATTTTTTACATGAACATTTATTTCCTGAAATTATGGTTTATAAAAGTAGTATTTGGCAAACTGGGTCTACTTCTCTGAAGGATTTGCAAATTTTCTATGATAATTTTTGGAGTTTTCATTTTAGTGTTCATCTGAAAAATTAACATACGTATTTTGGGTTATTTGGATCACCAAATACTGACAGAAGATTTCGGTGTCTCTGTTTGTTTTCAGTCTCTTTCTAACATAATATAGTACAATGTTATAGGTTAATAAGAAAAGAGCAGAAGCAGCTTGAAAAAGTAAATGATTTATTCATTACAAATGAAGCCCAAAATGACATTAAGCGATTCTGTTGGAAGATATCACAATAGTTTAAAAGGAGAAAAGACATGAAAGAAATGATTTGTAACATGGTAAAATAGGCTTGTTGAACGAGCAGTCAGTATCATATTCCTGTTTAGAGAGGTGATTTAGTTTGGCAAAGCATAATCATCAGTGTTTTTAAATTAATATTTTTTAATTTAAATTTTGTTAGCTTTATAATTTTGTAATTTTGTAGGTAGGGGTTTTTTTTTGTAGCTGCGAGAGCTATGATATGAGAAATTTGAGCCTACCTTTATGTTTGTACATACTTAATAATGTCATAATGGAAATAGTTGAAGTTCAGGACATGGGACTTTAAAATACGTTTTTACTTTTAGTGAGTTTTAGTGAGTGTTTATATTTCACTCAAGTTTGTGAAAAAGGATAGCAAAGCTTAGGGCATCAGGGCCTAGGACACAGAATATTGATTTCAATAAAGACCAGGTACAACAGTTCAGTGTAGGATGAATATTTCTGATGCTTCCGCTGCTAGTGGTGCTGGAGATGGTGAAAAATAGAAGAGAGGGATCTTAGGAAAATGTAGAGAGATTGGTGGGAGAAAATGGAGATATTTTAGATGAAGTTGTAGCTTTCTTTGCAGTTGTGCTTTTGGCTCTGAATTTGTGAGTTCTCTTTCTTAGTGACTTTTCTGTGAAATGCAGTGGTTTTGTTTCTAGATTTAAAAGATAAATGCTGATCAGCATGTTTGTAGATGATGTCAAACTCTGTCTGGTATGTAACACTGGGAGATAGAAAGAACTGTTTAAGCCATTGCTATAGAAGATCAGAGGAAAGAGGTCCATATTTCTTGATATTTCCTCCCCTCCCCCTTACTACCCGCCTGCCCTCACCTACCACCACCAAACTTCCCCATCTGTCCCGGCAATGGGACATAGAAATAAGGGGAGAAATATAAGATGGGGACTTTGTTTTGGTTTACTTTAATAGAAGGGGTACTGGAGGAGGCATTATTTCAGAGTCAACTTTGCTTCCACATTCAGAGAAATACTGTATGGAGTTCAGTAAATCAACAAATATTTATTGAGCACCTACTATGTGCCAGGCATTATATGTGGAACTGAAGACAGTGAACAATACAAAATTCCTGCTTTTGGGACTTATATAAAACTAATACTTGTTGACTTTGTTCTAGTGTGTCTTTATCTTCACTTGTTATACTCTAATTGAGTATGAGTGGGCAATTTGAAAACTTTTAGTGCATTCTTTACGCTGATTTGTCTGATTTCCAGGATGGAATACAGAGTTAGAAACTGTAAAGGATCAGATTAATTTGTCCTTTTTATCTTTCTCTGTTTTTAAGGGGTGTCATGAAAGTTGACATAAATCTTCAGAAAGTGGACATTGACCAGTGTTCGAGTGATGGCTGGTTTTCAGGAACTCACAAATGTCACCTTAACAATTCAGAGGTAAGAACATGAAAATAAAGACCTCTGAAATCAGAAGCTCAGAAATGTATTATTTTTGATCTATTGTATTTCTGTGGGTAAGTGAACAAGAGGCATCTTACTGGGGGAAAAAAAATCTATGCAGGTCTGAATGTTGCTAAATAAAAAAGAGTAGGAAATGAAATTGGTGCAGAATAAACTGTTCATTTGGAGACTAAGAGAAGGCTGAAAGTGTAATTATGTCTGAAAGTTGACATTAGTCAAAGGCTGACCCTATTCTTCAAAAGGGGCTGGAAATTAAAACAGCAATGTAATGAAAAACCAGTCCCAGAGGGGTCAACCAGATTATGCATATTTTAATGGAATATGATATTTGTTGAAACCTTGATGCTATTCATTCAGACACACTGCCATCTACTAGAAAAGCAATAGAGAAAGTGTGGCAGAAAATTTTTGAAAATAAGAAAACTGTATATAGAGACCTGGAAAGGAAATGTGTGTATTTCCAATTTTCAGCTTCTATCCATGCATTATTTCATGGGACTATGGTTGGTTAGGAAAAGGCATAGAGCTCATACATCTGGAAATAAGACTGTCACTTGTTTTGTAGTTTCAGAAAGGAAATTGATGACATCCTGATTTCATTTTCAGTAATCTATCTCTGAGGTCCCAAAATGTTAAGAAACAAATGTACAATAAAGTTCCTGATCTTAAATACTTGGGCTATCCTGACATTGAGTTCATGAATTTGTGAGGAAAGCCTACGTAATTTATTGAAAAGACAGGGATATTCCCATAAACATAATCTACATCTTTAATTTTTTTGCCCTTTGTGAAAGAGGGTTGTACCTAATACAATTTTAAGGTAAGGAATATTAAATCAGAGAGAAAATTAACAAGCATTTATTTGTGCCATTATACAAACAAAAAAGTGCACAGACATGTGCACAGTTATACATGCATGTACCTATGCCCATTACATGTTTCCTTTGTGTAGCGCCCCCCCACATATCCTGCCATACACAACCCACACACCTTCATACCCATACCACCCCCCAAATAATCTTCTACAGTGTCCCACAATCCCCCTACACTCCACACACACCTCTACTTGCTCCCCCACACTCCCTACCACAATATCCCTCCACCCTCCCACCCACTAAACTCCCTGGAAACCCCCATGATTCTCCACATCCATCTAAATCCATCACACATTCCTACCATGTCCCCATGACCCCTACTTTCTCATACCCCGTGGACATTCCCACATATCCCCATAGCCCTCCCGCATGTCCACACACCTCCACTCGGCCCTGAATTCCTCCGCTCCCCCTAATTGGGACCTAGTTATGCAAGGAGATGTTTCTTTCTTGTCAGCGTTCAGAGCTAAGGTCCTCTTTTCACCTCCTTTCTCTATTCTTAGAGTTGGGGACATTTCTGGGTATCCACTTCCCCTTGGATGATTCTGGCATTTCTAAAGATATGAATCTCAGTCACTGATTTGGTGAATATCTTTAGCCTGATTATTATTTCCATGCCAATGGTTTATATAGCCACTTAGCTTCGTCTTTCAGCCAGAGTGGAATTTTTTCTGCATGGGTGTCATATTGTGGATATTGATCTGTATGTGCTCATTTCTGTATAGCCTTGTTTCAGTGGTGCTCCTGGGTGGTTCAATAAGCAGTCTGTTTAGAAACAAAGAGATATTTATTTTTCAGTTTGTTACAGTTACTGCTTTCTCTAATAATCTTGGTGTAGTTTTTGTTTCCTTATAGCACATCTATTTATTTGACTAGATGGTCATATTACTTTCTCCTTTTGGAAAATTGATTTATTTTTATTGCATCAGGATTATTAACTTTCTAGGTGTTGTGTCTTTTCAAAGCTTTCAAATAAACTAAGTTATTTCAAGATAAAATATGATCCTCTATTCTGGTTAAAAAAGATCAATTTGAAATGTATAACTTTGGGGATCATATATGGGACCATTATATTTATTTGATTCCTGTAGGAAAAATGTACCCTCCAAGACAACCAACAGTTCAATGAATCTCATTGAAAATGTTGTAGAAAGAGATCCAATGATAAAAAGAGGACATCATCAAACACTGAAATGTCTGTAAGACTTAGACTCTGGGTCCCTCCACCCCCTTTCCTTGCTCAGGTACTGGAGTTGGGATTTGGAGACCTTGGTGTTCTAGCCAGGGTCCAAGAGGCCCTCAGGGCTTAGTCTGACTCACACATGGCTGTCATGGAAACCCTTTTTTATTGGGCTTCTCTAAGGTCCTGTATTTCGTGCTGGTCACTCAGGGCTCCTGCAGCAGTTCCATACCACATTCTCAGTCTGATGACTAGCAATGGTCCTTCAATTTCTTCCCCATACTGATATGAATTGGAGACTAAGAGCTGGATTCTCTTGAAGTTTTCACTCCTTGGGAAAATGGAAAGAAAAATCGCTCATTCAGGGCATTTTTCATCTGCACTGGCTCTCCTTTGTTCCTTGTCGCAAATCTGTTACTGACTCCAAGAATCACTGTGTAAATTGGCTTATTTTGGGAAGTCATTAACATGAGTTGTATTTGTAGGGTGTTGAGGACAGCCTTTATGAATACCCATATCATTACAAACAGAGACACTTATGTTTACTGTGGGCTTTATCTTGCGAGTGTATAACATTTTTTTTTCTTATAAATATGAGAGGAAGATACAAATTTCAGAGTTATTATAGTTGAGGCAAACTTTTCATTTCAAAAATTCTTCCAGTGGTTTGTTGATTTTTCAGTCCCCAAGGCGTCTTCAACCAGAATAGTGAGTCTGATGTTGGAAACAGATAAGTGATATGTGACCAATGACAAAAGCCTCGGGAGCATTTCAGAAAAATATGGAATGGTTTGTGAGGAACATAATTACCCAGTGGGTGTGGGTTGTTACGTGGTCCAGGGGGCCACCAGGTATTTTCTGAAGGGCACAGTAAAATAAGATCTAAGTTGACAACCTTGAACTGGATTGCAGGATTATTCCAGCTGTTTTTGTAACTGATTCAGGTCACTGCAACATGGGCTTGATCATGCTGTCAACATCCATTTAAATAATTCTTTATGTATTTTCATATCATTGTTTGCTTGGAGTACACAAAATCTTCTCTTACAGAATAGTTTATTTAAAACATTAAAATAAATTAATACTCATTTTTGTTTTAAAGGTATTCTTTTGTTTTGTTTCCATTATAAAAGAAACTTTAAAATCACTATTTGAAGTAGGAAACATTAGGACAGTGGCCTTGAAACTTTTTTTATTATATTCTATTAGTAAAAATGCTTTAAGAATCCACACATACTTTAATATGACCATATGTAGATTATTTACCCCAAATTGTGCAGGCATCTTTTGTTACACTAATATATTCTATATATTATAAGTCAGAAAACTTAAGTTGAGATAAAAATTAAATAATATTTTCATGTAGATTATATTTTATAAAAATAAGTATATCTTTAATGAGAGCAATGTAATCGATCACAATTTTTGAAAAATTTTTAGTGCAAGTGTTATAATTGCTTATGCTTCATTATTTTTAAATATCTTAGTTTAATACTTAATGATGCAGTGATTCAGAGGTCTCTAAGTTCAGTTTATTTTTATACTTAGCTTAATATCTGTCCTAGTTGAAAATATACCTCATAAGGATGATATGTCAGTTGACGAAGAAATAAATTGTTGACTCTGTTTGCTAAATCACAATATTCATTTGTCAATTTCATCTACCAATTTTGCAAAGAATTTTGCAGAAATATAGCTGGCAGTTTTTCATCTTAATTGATGTCAGTTGGTCCCTGCAAACTACTTGGAAAGCTGGGCATTTTAATATTTTAAAGGAGCAGGTTAAAAATTCACTCAAACTTTCATAAGGAATATTTTCAAACATATTAGGATGTTTTATTTCTGAGTTTAAACTATATGGCTATGTGAGTATTTATAGCTTTTGGCAACAAAAACCACAACAGCACTGGAAACATTTCCAAATATCCATTTTCAAAATGTTTACTTCAAAAGGCTTTCCTTATGGATTATTAAAATGTCATTTTTACTTTGAAGGCAGAGCTTAGCTATTTTTTTGAAAATACCTGCTGCATAGACACTGTTGACAACCAGTTGTCATCAGGGAGCTGGTCAGCAAATTTGGAACATTTGTCTTTTTTGTAAAGAGCAATGCATAACTAATCTTTAAGTTCAGAAACAGGTAGTTCAGAAAATCTTTCAGGTAATCAGAAAATCTTTGTGTGGGAAAAGATTTTCCAGGTCACACATCAGAGAATGGAGAGAGTCAATTGGAAGAATCTCAAGAGTATCTGTGAGAGGGTGGTGGGTCATTGCTCTGTTTAGATTATTCTTTTTCCCTTTTGGCTCACAGTGAGGATTGCTAAGCAAACAAACAAAAACTCAAAAATCAGATTTTACACTAGGAAGTGGATGAATCCACAGTAAAGACTGTGGATGGGTTTCACTTTTTCTGTTGTTTCAACTCAAAAGATTTTATCAGAAACTTATAAATAAAATTGCTGCTAATTAATATCAATACTTATAATGGCCACAACTATTTAGCAATGTTTGTTTTGGGTAAAGAATTGTTTTATGTGCTTTACATGCATTAACTTAATCTTTATAGTTCCCATTTTACTGATGAGAAAGCTAAACCCAGAGGTATTGAATAACTTGCTTATAATCACTCAATTAGTAATTGGCAGAGCAGGAATTAGAATCCAGATTTGTCTGATTCCAGAGCACATTTTTTTGTTTTATACTACTATCTTATACTTGTTCTTTTTTAGGAAACATACCCAGATAAATTCCTTTAGGATTAGAAGTGAGAATGTACGGGGAGTTTTAGATTACAAACTGCATTTAACTTTGGGAATTGGGTAGCAGAGATTATGGGATATTGCCCTATGTCAGGTGTCACTTTAGATACAGTCCATAGGCATTATATTAAATAATTTCTGGGAAAATCTAGCATCTCTCTTCATGAAGCGAGAAATTAAAGTTTCCTTAGGCTCTGCATTTGTATTTAAGTCTAAGGCTATACCTAGGAAGTGATTGCATGGATTGATGTTAATTTGCAGTGAATGTTGTAGCAGTTATAGAGTTTTATTTGGGGACTTGTACTGATAAGAATGTTCATCAATTCTTTGAATAATGATATAGGAGACAAATAATTAATAATAACAAATTCATCCAAAGTTAAAAATCAGAGCTTAAAAAGACACTGCCGAGTTGAAGAAATGAACATATCTATCAAGATGAACCTTAATAGGAACAATGGTAAGATCCTGAAGGTGAATCAAAAACCCTGTCTTTTCAAGAATAGGAAGAATGATATGGCTTAGTTGTATTGTAGCACATGTGGACAATATTGGGGAGAACACTTCAAGGCTCAGTATGAGTCAACAGTATGATATGGCTGCAAAACAAGCATAGCAAAGGTCAACTTAATCGTAGGTGGTTTTCTAGATTTTGGGAGGTTCACATGTCACTATTGTAAACTTAGCAGAAAATACCTAAAATAGTGTGACAAAGAATATAGAAATTGAATATAGAATATGTTATCTATATTTAATATTCTATATTGAATATACAGTATATACTGGGGGTTTCAAAAAATGTATACACATGACTTATATTCATCTTTTGTTATGAGTACATGTCAAGTATTACAATTTTAATACAGTTTTTTCCTTTCTTAAAATGCATATACATTTTTTTGACACCTTCTGTATATAAATATTCAATATATTGAGTTGGAATTTAATATACAAGGTGTGATCACAAAATATGGTGAATTCTGCTGCTGAGTGCCATCCAACAGAAAGGCAGGGATCTTCAATACCGGAAGTGGTGCGTTGAACCTTTGTAACAGTATGTGACAAATTTCAACTTATTTGTGTGCAGTCGGTCAGGTATGAGCTATGGTTGACAGAAGGTGTGTTTTAAAGTGTGCTGCAAATCATAAATCACTAACAATGCATTAACACGAAATGGATAAATGGTTTCATCCTCCATCATGACAGTGCCCTGTGTCACACATCGCTTCTGGTATGGCCATTTCTGTCAAATAAAAACATTACGGGGTGTCCTCATCCACCTCATTCTCTGGACCTGGCACTGTGCAACTTCTGGCTCTTTTCCAAAGTCAAAATGACTATGAAAGGTAAACATTTTTAATCAATTCAGGGCATTGAGGCAGCCACGACAGCAAAACTGAAGACACTCAGGAAAGACGACTTCCAGAAGTGCTTTAGAAAGTGGCAAGAATGATGGGATAAGTGTATTCGAAGTGAAAAGAGTATTTTGAGGGGGATTAATGGCAATGTGTCTTTTACTGTAATAAATGTTTAAAAATGTAGACATTCACCATATTTTGTGATCACATCTTGTAGAAATGGAAACTCATTCAGAAGAGAAAAACTAGTATTACTAAGGACTTTAAAAAAATTAGTTTCAGGTGTACAAAAATGTAATAGACATTTACAACTCTTACAAAGTGATAACCCCTCTCCCCCAATCTACTACCCCCCCCGACATCGTATATAGCTGTTACAATTCCATTGACTCTATTCCCTATGCTGTACTCCACATCCTGTGACTGTATATATAAATTATAGTTGACATTCAATATTATTCAGCTTCAGCTTCAGGTGTACAGTGCAGTGGTCAGGCACCTACACCGTCCATGAAGTGGTCTCCCTAATAAGACAAGTGCCCATCTGACACCCTACAAAATCTTTACAACATTATTGATTATATTCTCCAAACTGTTCATATAACCATGGCAATATTGTGACTACCAATTTGTGCTTTCTAATCCCTTCACCTTTTCTTTATCCCCACCCCCCTCCCAACTAACTAAGGACTTTGAAACCTTGTTTTTTGAAGAATCAGAGAAATTGTGAAGGTTTTTCAGGGAAGAGAAGACTCATGGATGATCTGACAACTGTCTGCAAATATGAAAATAGTTTTTTATGGATATCTATACTTTATCTGAAAGGACTCAGGGACTAGGCGGTGACTTATCAGTACACCAACAGGAACTACAGAAAGCTCTGTTTAGCTCAATGTAAGTGGAACTTTTTAACAATCAGAATTGTTCAAAAATTGAGAATGTATATTTTTAATTGAGAATGTATAAATTTGAATGTCATATTTGTTCAATCACACATTGCCAGGATGACCACTTGGTGAGGATGCTATAGGCTTTAGTATTTTCAACAGTGAAAGGTACCACTTGACAGAATTTTGCAGGCTTCATAAAAACTTCATGCAACATTGGCCACAAATTTCTCTGCAACCCTAAGGTTTTATACTTCTAGTATACTGAAAAGGTGTTTCCATCCAAAAGCAACACTCATTGTCCTTGTAAAAGCAATACCTTGAATTTTCACATTGCATGTGGGTGTGCCTGCCAAACCTGAGATTTCCTGATTTTTCTCTGTGATGATGATAAAGCAAACTATTATTTGTCATTGCCACCTTCATTCATGCTAGCTCTGGGATTTGATTTCCAGTTACTCATTAAGCACTTTGGGGATGGTGATACAGGACTAATTAATTTGGATGAAAATGAGAAGGAAAAGCCAAAAGGTGTTTAGATGACATATGATTACAAATCTGGGATAACCTGAGCTAGAAAGGAGGCAATACAGGTGAGTATCATTAATTTTTTCCTTTAATTTGTTTCTTTTGCTTATAAAGAAATCATATATCTTACAGTAGGAGATAAACCTATTTTTCAACTATGAGAAGGTCATAGTATTTGTTATCTGTTCCTGAGTGATACTCCTTTGTATGCATTCCATGTCACTGGATTGTTTCACCAACCTTCTTCAACCTGTTGATCTAATATTGAGCCCTTTGAAGGGTTTAAACTAGAATGTAAAAGGAGAGCAGTACCTGTTTGTCTCAGGTGAATAAACTTTATCTATATGTATATCTATATGTATATCTATCTATCATCATCTATCTGAGCTATAAAACTATTTGCTTGATTTATAACTTTCTACTTTATCAACTTTGTGCACTGCATAGAATGTTTACAAAAAATTTTAAAAACCCTTATAAGATCTTATTCAATATGAGTGGTGTAGGTAAAGACACTTCTGATAATATTTGCTAGTAACTAAGTTTTCTTTAGCCCAAGTCTGAAGAGTCTATGAAATTCCCCAAAGTGAAATGTGCCATTGATACAAATTTGTTTTTCAATCTCTGTATAAGAAATTATTCAATAATAATAAACAAGGCACATTCATTTAATATTTAATTACCCTTGTTATGCTATTTTCTAGATGAGGAAACTAAGACTTAGAGTGGTTTTAAGTTACTTGACTTAATGCAAGTGGTGGTTCAGGAATTTAAACTATAGGAAGATAGTATAGGTGATAAATGGTTGATTGGCAAGAGAATCACTGGTAGTGGCCCATGGGATAATATTGTTAGTCTTGTTTTGTGGTTCTGCCCATTGGATCTTAGTCAAAAGGCATGCTAGAATCTGACTCATGTGGGAAATTAGGTGTAGACCAAACAAGAAGAACTGATTTAGCTTTTTGATGGCAAAAACAAATTCCCAAGAGGGTGTGGCAAGCTCACATACAAATTTGGATTAGCATCTATATACAATGGGTTCCGTCTTGCAGGCGTGTGAGTAGCAACAGCAGAAGTTTCTTTCCAGTGGTGTATTATCGGTTTAATGTATGGTAGTGACTTGGAATGGTAGGAATGTCCAATTTGAAATAATACCCAAGGGATAAGATCCATCTCCTTAGACAGTGGTTGGTGAGAGCTGTACTCATACATTGTCTGGACATCAGCTAAGAGGGCAGGTGCTAAGGGAAAGGACCCATTCCCAGTTGGGAATTAGAATACAAATCAGACATGAGAATCGAAGTTGAATATGGAGGATTGCAGCTCACTGCATATAGAGGTACCAGGGGGATCCTCTGTGTTTATGATAATATACAGATACATTTTAGACTCTAACCGTTGCTGAAGACAGAACACCTAAGACGCTGCCAAACTTCTCTGTGGCATAGAGTTGGAGTGGGGCTGAGTTTAAAGGTGGGAGTGCAGCTGGGCTAGAGTAGGCTGTGTCAAGAGGATTCACTCACATGCCCCAATGGATATCAATTCAAAATATCAGACTTTCTTGATCTTTTCAATTCAGGGGCAGAACTTCTGATGAACTATGAAGCTAGTGAACAGATTTGAAATATGTAGCTAAATTTATAATGGAGCCAATCAGGAAAAAAAAAAGTCTCTACCTATTAAACCTTTGCTTTTGTCACATTCAGTAGCAGAAAAATTGCTACTTGTCCTATTCTAGATATGAGAAGCAATCAGAATATACAGTGAGTGCCTGAGGGTGATTTCTTCAGGGTTAAATATAGCTTTGCATCATTAGCTTATGTGGGGAAAAATCCCATTATGACAGCAAATCAGATCTAATCTGGCACTCCCTCTGCTACAATTATATAAAATATGGTGGAAACTTGTCAAACCTTTCAGTGAGAAATGAGGCTACTGATGCTTGGCAGCCCCCTTTTTGAGCACAGTGGAGAATCGTGTTGCTTAGTTACCACCCTTGGCTGATTTAGAAAGCTCTAACTGACTGTATTATGCAAGAGTTAAACTCTACTCCTTGATAGCTTTTTTTTTTTCCCTAAGAGAAAAGGTTTATTTACCACCTTCTTTTTTTTTTTTACCAAGTCATTTATGTGTATTCATGCAGGACAAGTTTTGATTTATCATTGTTATCCCCTCCCCAAAGCTTATAGATGGAGAGAGAACAAGTGGGTGGTTGACAATACAGGCAGACCATAAAGTATTAAAATAACTTAAATGATTTGCCCTTGAAGTAATGTGCAAGAGTTCTTTTTCAATTTTTTTTGGGTCATTTCAAGTCATTTTTTGTCATTTAAAAGTCATTGTGTTTTTCCCCTCTCAGCTTATTCATAGTTTGGGTTGCTATTGTCTTTATAATGTACAAGAATGTGTAACATTTAGTTATATTTTTGTATTTCAAAATATAAACTCATGTAGAGGTGTTGGGAACAGTGAATGTAACTGGTGAAACAGGGATAAGAGTAGGGGCTGGAGTTAGCACCAAAAGAATGAAAACAGAAGGATTGAGAGAAAAAGCAAATACCTGTAATTGGAGATTTATAGCAACTATTGTACATGAAGTAGAAAAGTGTGTAAAGGGGGAAATGTTAGATAGGTCAGAGCTAATTTCAGTGAGACAAAAAAACTCAAGGACTGAAGGAGATTCTAAGAAGCTTTTGGGTTGTGCTCTGCCTCCAGAAAGGAGTATCTTTATACTATTCTAATATGTGATATCCACTTCATTTTTATAGCTAGCTGTTCAGGAAAGAGAGCTAGTCCTCAGCAATACTTTCTATTGTCTTAACCCTAGTTATTGTAGTGAAATAAAGCCATGACCTAATCTTGATTGTGTAATTATTTTAGTAGATTTTACTATTTATTGGCTTGTCAGTACAATCTCTGTTTATGTATGCTAAAGCAGTTTTTCCTGCTGGTGCTTACAATTCCATGATCACCTGGAAGAAATTCTATAGAGTTGATTCTCTATTTGCATCCAGAAGTAGGATAATGGATAACTGTCTCTACAGGGCTGGCTCCATTAAAATTCTAGTCCTATTGAAGCCCAGAATTTATAGACTTAGATCTAAGCCACCCTGCTTTGTTTTCATGCTGGCCTGTAAATCACCTTCATTTGCTACCTTTAAAAATATGTTTATGGGGCTGGCCAAGTGACTCAGTTGGTTAAGAGTGCGAGCTCTGACCTACAGGGTTGCTGGTGCGATTCCCACATGGGCCAGTGAGCTGTGCCTGAGCTGAGCTGCTGTTGAGCTGCCAACAGGTGGCAACCTAACAACAAGGTTGCCAGTTCGACTCTCGCATGGGATGATGGGCTATGCCCACCTGCAACTTAAGACTAGACATGGCACCTTGATCTGAGCTGCCCTGAGCTGCTGTTGGGTGGCCAGATGGCTCAGTGGTTAGAGCGTGCACTTTTAGCAACAAGGTTTCTGGTTCGACTCCCGCATGGGATGGTGGGTTATGCCCACCCACAACTAAGATTTAACACAGCACCTTGAGCTAAGTGCCTGTGAGCTGCCGATGGGCGGCTAGATGGTGACTGGACTTGGAGCTGAGCTAGCTGCACCCTCCACAGCTAAGATTGAAGGACAACAAGTTGGCTGTTCCCCTTCCCCAATTCCCCAATACAAAAATCTTTGAAAAAAAAATGTTTGTCTAATGCAGTCATTTTCAAAGTGTGGTTCTGGGGGTCCTCAAGACTGGGTCAAGAGAATCTGTAAAGTTAAAACTGTTTTCATAACAGTTCAAAGACATATTTGCCTCTTGACCACTCTTTTCTCTTATGGGTGTACAGAGACTACAAATGATACAATATGTAAACAAATTGGATGCAGAAAGAAATATGAGAATCTGTCTTCTAATAAGCCAGATTTTGAGGAGATTTGCAGAAATTGAAAAAAATGATACCCTTGCTTTTTTTTCATTTTGAAAAATGGTTATTTTTTTCATAAATGTGTATGCTAACATGTTATGGGTTCATTGTTATTTTAAAATGAATTAATAAATATTTAAAATTGTTCTCTGTTTTAATATCTAATATGACAAATATCAGTGAATATAGCCAATATAAATGAAAGCTCTTTGGGATTCTCAGTAGTTTTCAAGAGTGTAAGAGATCCCAAGACCAAAAAGTTTGAGAGGTCCGATCTAATGCACTCATCAGCTACTGCATGATTCTGACCTTGACTACACTTTCTGGTTTCTATGCTTTTCTCTCTTCCTTACTTTGATGATATTACTCACATACTTTTACACCCCATCTTCCCTCCTGATAATTTCAGCCAAGACTGCACTGAATTCTCAGCCCATTGTCATCAGAATTGATGGATGACACAAGGACAATAATCATATTAGTTGAAATAGCAATCTGTCTAAAATAAAATTTCACAAATTAAGTTTGATATGTATTTCTAACAATAGTGAATGCATTACAGGTAAAAATCTTCATGTGTTGTTTCACTTATTAGATAATTTGAATAAAAAAGAAAATTTAATTTTGATTTCATTCTTAAACAAATTTGACCAAAACATCAAAGGATGGAATATACTGTATTTTACCTTTTAAATTGGAATTTTCAATGTAAATAAAAAATCATTTAAACTGTATAGAATTCTGCAACCCCAAGTATGTACAAAGACCAGTGTGTCTCTTTAGCTAGTGATATTCATTAACAAATGATATATTCATATAAATGCCTCAAAATTTTCTTCTGAAGATCAGTCTGAAATTTTACTCCTATCAGTTGGTAAGCTGGTCAGCAGCTAAGTAATTTTGGTTTTTAATTAACAGATTGTGAATTAAGTAAACATTATTTTTTGTGTTCAATCAAGACGTTCTTAGAGCCAAATAAATATCACATATTATATATGTGTAAAATGAAAAGTCAAGTTAGTATTTTATTCCCTTTGTTAACATAGTTTAGAGATCCTGCAATCTTTTTTTTTCTTTAAGTGAAAGACTTCACAGTTTTCTTTTATTTGATTGGCAGCTATACAATGACCCTTTTGTTACCCTTGAAACATGTATCATTGGATGTGTTGCAGCTAAGGGTGAGTAGTGAGTGGGGATGAGAGGAACCTCATCATCACCAAGGAACCCTTTTCTCCTTGGTCAGGGTTGATTTGATCTTTTTTTAAAAAAATATTCTTTTTAAGTTATAGTTGACATTCAGTATTAGTTTCAGGTGTACAGCATAGTGGTTAGATATTCATGTAATTTATGCAGTGATTTCCCCCATTAGTCTAGTATCCACCTGGCACCATACATAGTTGTTGCAACATTATTGACTATATTCTCTATGATGTACTTCACATCCAGTGACTATTTTTAACTGCCAATTCATACTTCTTAATCCCTTCACCTTTTTCATGCAGCTCTCCAAACCCTCCTCCCATCTGGCAACCATCAGTTTGTTCTCTGCATCTATGAGTCTGTTTCTGTTTCGTTTCTTCATTTATTTTGTTCTTTAGATTCCACATATAAGTGAGATCA